>NC_139995.1:52049879-52072379 GCF_964263955.1 Coregonus lavaretus
ACCATGGCAAGGTGACTGGGAATATGGCAGAATACAAACAGTGTAGTTATTCCCTCCGTACGGCAATCAAACAGGCAAAACGTCAGTATAGAGACAAAGTGGAGTCGCAATTCAACCTCTCAGACACGAGACGTATATGGCAGGGTCTACAGACAATTATGGACTACAAAGGGGAAACAGCCACATCGCGGACACCTTCTTCATCTGCTTTGAGGATAACACAGTGCTACCGATGCGGCCCGCAACCAAGGACTGTGGGCTCTCCTTCTCCGTGGCCGACGTGAGGAAGACATTTAAGCGTGTTAACCCTCGCAAGGCTGCCGGCCCAGACGGCATCCCTAGCCGCGTCCTCAGAGCATGCACAGACCAGCTGGCTGGAGTGTTTACGGACATATTCAATCTCTCTGCTGTCCCCACTTGCTTCAAGATGTCCACCATCGTTCCTGTACCCAAGAAAGCAAAGGTAACTGAACTAAATGACTATCGCCCCATAGCACTCACTTCTGTCATCATGAAGTCCTTTGAGAGGCTAGTTAAGGATCATATCACCTCTACCTTACCTGACACCCTAGACCCACTTCAATTTCTTACCGCCCCAATAGATCCACAGACGATGCAATCGCCATCGCACTGCACACTGCCCTATCCCATCTGGACAAGAGGAATACCTATGTAAGATTGCCTTTCATTGACTATTGCTCAGCATTCAACACCATAGTACCCTCCAAGCTCATCATTAAGCTCGGGGCCCTGGGTCTGAACCCCGCCCTGTGCAACTGGGTCCTGGACTTCCTGACGGGCCGTCCCCAGGTGGTGAAGGTAGGAATCAACACCTCCACTTTGCTGATCCTCAACACTGGGGCCCCACAAGGGTGCGTGCTCAGCCCCCTCCTGTACTCCCTGTTCACCCATGAGTGCATGGCCACGCACGCCTCCAACTCAATCATCAAGTTTGCAGACGACACAACAGTAGTAGGCCTGATTACCAACAATGACGAGGCCCTGGGAGTGTGGTGGCAGGAAAATAATCTCTCATTCAATGTCAACAAAACAAAGGAGCTGATTGTGGACTTCAGGAAACAGCAGAGGGTGCACCCCCCTATCCACATCGACGGGACCGCAGTGGAGAAGGTGGAAAGCTTCTATCTCAAGGCCATCAGTCTGTTAAATAGCCATCACTAGCACAATAGAGGCTGCTGCTGCCTATTGAAATCACTGGCCACTTTAAGAAATGGAACACTAGTCACTTTAATAATGTTTCCATATCTTGCATTACTCATCTCATATGTATATACTGTATTCTATAGTATTCTACTGTATCTTAGTCTACTGTATCTCTGTCATTGCTTGTCCATATATGTATATATTCTTAAATTCCATTCCTTACTTAGATTTGTGTGTATTGGGTATATGCTGTGAAATTGTTAGATATTACTTGTTAGATATTACTGCACTGTCGGAGCTAGAAGCACAAGCATTTCGCTACACCCGTAATAACATCTGCTAAACACGTCTATGTGACAAATACAATTTGATTTGATTTAATGGAACACTAGTCACTTTAATCATGTTTAAATATTTTTTGCTTTACTCATCTCATATGTATATACTGTATTCTATTCTACTGTATTTTAGTCTATGCCACTCCGACATTGCTCGTCCTAATATTTATATATTTCTTAATTCCATTCTTTTACTTTTAGATTTGTGTATTGTTGTGAATTGTTAGATATTACTGCACTGTTGGAGCTAGAAACATAAGCATTTCGCTACACCCGCAATAACATCTGCTAAACGTGTGTATGTGACCAATACAATTTGATTTGATTTGATCCCAAGCTCATCTCACTCACTTTCTACATTGTTCTAAGCACAGCTGGCCTCGCCCTTTGTTGTCCTTATCTGTCTCTCACTATTAGGACTGACTAACCCACTGTTATCTGTCTCTCACAGAGCATTAGGACTGACTAACCCACTGTTATCTGTCTCTCACAGAGCATTAGGACTGACTAACCCACTGTTATCTGTCTCTCACAGAGCATTAGGACTGACTAACCCACTGTTATCTGTCTCTCACAGAGCATTAGGACTGACTAACCCACTGTTATCTGTCTCTCACAGAGCATTAGGACTGACTAACCCACTGTTATCTGTCTCTCACAGAGCATTAGGACTGACTAACCCACTGTTATGTCTCTCACAGAGCATTAGGACTGACTAACCCACTGTTATGTCTCTCACAGAGCATTAGGTCTGACTAACCCACTGTTATGTCTCTCACAGAGCATTAGGACTGACTAACCCACTGTTATGTCTCTCACAGAGCATTAGGTCTGACTAACCCACTGTTATGTCTCTCACAGAGCATTAGGACTGACTAACCCACTGTTATGTCTCTCACAGAGCATTAGGTCTGACTAACCCACTGTTAAGTCTCTCACAGAGCATTAGGTCTGACTAACCCACTGTTATGTCTCTCACAGAGCATTAGGTCTGACTAACCCACTGCTCAGCCCCAGTGGATGAGTGCATACATGGGCCTACTCTGGGGCACACATGGCTGGCTGATGCCTAATGGAGAACTGTGTGTGGAAATAGTTCAATGTCTCCATGTGTGTTTTTATTCACTCCACCCTCAGTCCTTATAGGTGAAGGGGTTTATGTTGAAGTTGCAGAGAGAAGAGTAAGAAAATGCCTGTAGACTACACTTCAATGCAGAATAATGTGAAAATGCCTGTAGACTACACTTCATTGCAGAATAATGTGAAAATGCCTGTAGACTACACTTCAATGCAGAATAATGTGAAAATGCCTGTAGACTACACTTCAATGCAGAATAATGTGAAAATGCCTGTAGACTACACTTCAATGCAGAATAATGTGAAAATGCCTGTAGACTACACTTCAATGCAGAATAATGTGAAAATGCCTGTAGACTACACTTCAATGCAGAATAATGTGAAAATGCCTGTAGACTACACTTCAATGCAGAATAATGTGAAAATGCCTGTAGACTACACTTCAATGCAGAATAATGTGAAAATGCCTGTAGACTACACTTCAATGCAGAATAATGTGAAAATGCCTGTAGACTACACTTCATTGCAGAATAATGTGAAAATGCCTGTAGACTACACTTCAATGCAAGACAGTAGGTTACAAGGCCAAAATTTCACTGCAATGTTTTACACACATGCTCTCCATTCTCCTGGCTTGTTCCCAACCATTTAAGATGTTTTAAATGTTGAATTGTCTTCAGGGGGTAAAATCCCAACGTCTGCCATATGTGACTCTATTTATCACTTTTATTACTCATCTTTTGACATTTTCCCTCTGTCAAAGTGCAAGTATTCCACCGTCATAATCGGCGTTGTGGAAACCAAGCCTTTTTAATGCATTAAACATGGCCTGTGGCGTATTGAACATCTGGCTTTGAATGACCTCTTTGCCTTGGTGGAGCCGTTCACAGTAAGCCTCCCTCTTCACACCTGGTCTCAAACGAGCTTGCCTTACTAGTCTCTCTTGTTCCTAACGTCCCAAAGCTCGCATCCAGTTTTATGGCCAACGCTGCCTGTGTCTGCTATAGTAGACTAATGTCAAACAACACATGCTTTTGCCTCGGAGCTGCCTTTGTCTCTGACTTCGTTCATGTCCGACATGATAAAACAAACTAGTGCTGTCAAGGTTGGCAGGTTAAGTGGAATGTCAGGCGGTTCGTAATGAATAGGAGCCGGTTTGTCTGACCCTTCAAATGACAGTAGAGCTCACAAGCATCTATTACTCTCTGGTTTACGACAGTGTCAAGATAGTTTTTCATGGGCTCAGGCTGGAGTTGAAAGAGACATCAGGGTGGCGGGGACTCGGCTGATTGATGAGCAAGAAAATCAGTTAGTCACGGAGAGGTGAGAAGGGCTGTAACCCTGTTCTACTGGGTGCTGCTGGTGTGGGAACAAAGTTTTCTTTTTTTTTCTTTTTTTTATGGGGATGGATGAAGGGTGGGGATTATTGGAATTATGTCACTATTCTTTATCCACTGTGTGATTTTTGTTTTATTGGGCAAGCTTTTGTTTTGTTCAGGTGTGTGTGTGTTCCCTGAATTTCCAATTAGACCCTGGGACACCTGGTAGCCTACACTCCTCTCTCCACACACACACACACACACACAGAAACACAAACACACACACAAACACAAACACACACACTCCATCTGACTGCTCAGTGACGCAGGTGGGTGTGTCACTCTGGAATGGGTCACCAAATTACAATGGAGCCATCGGTTGCAGACATATGTGTGTGTCTGACACCGTTTCGAACATGACCAAGATACTAGCATATCAGAGGACTTGTTGAATGATAAAGCAGTCCATAGAGATTTACTTAAAAATTACCTTGTTCAATCAAATCCGTTAACCAGGTTTCTGGGTCTAGGCCTAAGCTGAGAACATCAGTCCTTCTGCAATGCAAGAATACAATGTACGTTATATGGATTCCTGCATTCATCATATGCAACAGTACTCGGTGGAACAGAATGACAACCAGCTGCACAATATGAACGCAAACCTCCATTGTCTCTGTGAAGAGAAGAATGTCACAGAAATTATGATCAATTGGGATTGAATAGGGGCCGAGGACGGAGTCCCAAATGGAGCCCTATTCCCTATATAGTGCACTACTTTTGAACAGAGCCCTCTGGCCATTATATAGGGAATAGGGTGTGTGGAGGGCCATTCAAACCCAGAGCGCTGACTTCCTTTCCCTCGGGCACTACAGCATTTACGAGTCGTCTCTCCCAATCGCCCGTTCCTTCCCTGCTCTTTGAATTCTACTTTTTTCATGGGGCCACTCTTTTATAGCTGCCGTCTGTCCGCCGTACATTCCTCTGTTTTCTGCTTCTCTCTCTGTTATTGTCCTCTTTGACTCTCGTTCTCTCTCTCTCTCTCTCTCTCTCTCTGTCTCTCTCTCTCTCTCTCTCTCTCTCTCTCTCTCTCTCTGTCTCTCTCTCTCGCGCTCTCTCTCTCTGTCATTCAGTGCCAGTAAGTGCTATTCCATCTCTGCAGTCATTTTTTTACAGGCTCCAGCCAGGACAGCCGTTTGTATTTTTGTCACTGAGTGACGAGGTTATAGACTGTATTTTTGAGGGTGAAGAGTGCTGGTCTGTCAGAAGAAGCCTTCTCGCTTTCTCCTTCTCTCTTCTCCCATCTCTCCGTCTCTGAGAAACGTGATGGGCTCACGTTGAAGACACATCTGTTACTTACTCACACACACATACATACACACACACAAAGGTACTCTGTTGACGTTGGGCCGGGGCCAGCTATGTAGTCTGCTGCGGGCTGGAGAGTAAGGCCAGCCAACACAAACACGCAGCCTGGCCATTTGAGGCTTCGTTCAAAATGACACCCTGTTCCATATTTAGTGCACTACTGTTGACTAAGGCCCATAGGGCTCTGGTCGAAGGTAGTGCACTATATAGGGAATAGGGTACCATTTGGGACGCAGCATGGCCGCTTGACAGTCTTGCCTTTCTGATGAAACCAAGTGAAAACAGTACTTTTCTCATCCTGTTTTTCTCTCCCTCTCTCTCTTTCTCTCCTTCCCTCTCTCTTTCTCTCCTTCCCTCTCTTTCTCTCCTTCCCTCTCCCTTTCTCTCCTTCCCTCTCCCTTCATGGCGCCTCTAACATGCAGACTGATTTATTTTCCCTGTTGTTTCTTTTCCAACAGACTTGCCCAAAATTGCCCCCTATACCCTACATAGTGCACTAGTTTTGACTGGAGACTACAGGGCTCTGGTCTTAAGTCAGGCAGGATTTCTTGGACCAAGGCCCCACAGAGAATTATAGATAATATTTACCTGTCTGTAGATTGTCAATTATATTTTAACAGCCCCTGATGATTGGACAATGGGGAGGTTATAATAAAAAACTCCATTGGCCGATTGGAGTTGTCGATTGGAGTTATTCAAATGAGCTGAATGGAGCTAGCATCGTGTGCCTCATTGAAAAGCTGAAACCACACACACACACACACACACACACACACACACACACACACACACAGCCCCGATATAGGAGCGCTAAGCCTTTGTTTAGCCAGTTGTCATGGGGAGAGTTGTCATGGGGAGAGTTGTCATGGGGAGTTGTCATGGGGGAGTTGTCATGGAGGAGTTGTCATGGGGAGTTGTCATGGGGAGTTGTCATGGGGAGAGTTGTCATGGGGAGTTGTCATGGGGGAGTTGTCATGGAGGAGTTGTCATGGGGAGTTGTCATGGGGAGAGTTGTCATGGGGAGTTGTCATGGGGAGTTGTCATGGGGGAGTTGTCATGGGGAGTTGTCATGGGGGAGTTGTTGAAACCTGTTGCTTAGCTGTGGAGGACACGAGGATGGCTCTGCCTGACAGTATGTGTTTGTGTGCTCGTGTGTGTCCTAGTGCCAATGTGTGTATGTGCTTGTGTGTGTGTATTTGTAGGAGACAGACACACAGACAGAGAGAGAGAGAGGGAGAGAGAGTGTAACAGATGTGATCTGTATTGTCAATGTGTGTGGACAGGCAGAGACCAGGTGCAGGCTTTGTTTCCAGTCCACTCTCACCATGCTGCATTCAGTGCCTTATGTCTTTAACCTCCCTCTACCCCCCTCTCCCTCCCCTCCTCATTCCCTCTATCCCCTCCTCCCTCCCTCTACCCCCCTCTCCCTCCCTCCCCTCCTCCCTCCCTCTATCCCCTCCTCCCTCCCTCTACCCCCCTCTCCCTCCCTCTATCTCCCTCTCTATCCCTCCCTCCCCCCTCCTCTGCTTCCCTTGGAACACAGTATTGTGTTTCTGCCCTTGGCTGGGGGAGCCAGGGCCCTTCTGTCTCCTTCACAGGTGACTGTTGGGGGTCCCAGCTGGCCAGCCTCTTGCCCGATTAGATCCATATGGAGGAGGGGGGACTGAGGGAGGGGGCCGGGGGCGGGGGGATCGAGGCAACAACGGTACTGGTGGTGGTGCTAAGGGGCCGATAGCTTAACCCTTTTGTGTCCTTGGCTTTGTGGGCAGGCTTCTTCCTCTGTTCTTGTCCTCTTTGACTCTCCTTCTTTCTCCCTCTTTCTCACTCTCTCTCACTCTCTCTCTCCTGAGTGTTTTGTTGGTGGGAGTGCGGGGCGGAAGGTAGGCGGGTGCAATGCTTCTTTTCTGTGTTGTAATTAGTTTAATATGGATTTAAGCATTCAGAGCTCTGAACTACCGAGGCCTTTTGATGGAAATGTATCTTTCTAAAATCACAAGCAGAATTAGTATTTTAGAAGCTCTCTACGTGTCTTTTGTGAAGCAAAAGGCTAGTCATTTTGACTCTTTACAGAAGCGCTTCTCCATTTGTTGTTTCAGACATTGGTGCTGTTGTTCTTGTTGTTGTACGGTCACATTGTCTGTCAGGTGTCCTTGAGTTACAACATCAAGGTTGACTATGTGTGGGTCGGAATGGCCACACGCCAGGAAATGTCCCTGAGTTGTGACTTACATTTACATTTTAGTCATTTAGCAGACGCTCTTATCCAGAGCGACTTACAGTTAGTGAGTGCATACATGTTTCATACTGGCCCCCCCCCGTGGGAATCGAACCCACAACCCTGGCGTTGCAAGCGCCATGCTCTACCAACTGAGCTACAGGAGGGCCTGTAGGAGGGGCGTGAGTGTGCGTGTGTGTGTGTGTGTGCGTGTGTTTGTGTGGGTGTGTGTGTGTGTGTGTGTTCAGAGGAAGCTGTCAGACAGTGATAAGTGGTGCCTCTCCTCTCCTCTCACTCCATCCCCCATGACAGTGTCTAAGTGTGTGTGTGCATGTGTTTAGGGGCAGTGAACTGACAGCATGGGTCTTCTACACTGAATTTAGATCATGAAACTACATGATAATATGTTTTTGATCCTCCTCTGACGACCTATAGTTGAAAGTCTTGTCAAATTGTCAGTACCACACAGGTTCTCACTCTTATCACACAAACATTCCTCAACCTTTTTTCTTATATCTGCATTTTTCATCTGATTACCCACTCAAACATAACACAATTACCCTTAAGACACACAGACATGTCACGTTTGATCTAGTTATTAAATGTAGTGACTCTTTTACTGGCCTTGTGGGAATACACCGTAGTAGGGAGGATGTGGCGGTCATTCCAGTTCACCGCTTCATCTGTTTCTCAAAACATCCCTCCCTCTCTCTCTCTCTCTCTCTCTCTCTCTCTCTCTCTCTCTCTCTCTCTCTCTCTCTTCTCTCTCTCTCTCTCTCTCTCTCTTCTCTCTCTCTCT
Source organism: Coregonus lavaretus (assembly GCF_964263955.1). Taxonomy (NCBI): domain Eukaryota; kingdom Metazoa; phylum Chordata; class Actinopteri; order Salmoniformes; family Salmonidae; genus Coregonus; species Coregonus lavaretus. Next base: position 52,058,157 of record NC_139995.1, read on the forward strand.
CTCTCTCTCTCTCTCTCTCTCTCTCTCTCTCTCTCTCTCTCTCTATCTTTCTCTCTCTCTCTATCATGTCTCTCTCTCCCTCTCTCCCTATCCACAGCTGTTAGATTGCATGCTTATTAGAGAGGGAGATTGGAGACACCTGGTGTACAGGAGAGGAGCACAATAGATATCTATCTATCAAGAAGAAATTAAGATGAAAGATTTAAGAGGAAGTGTTTAATAACAAAATCAGAGATATTTCTTTATAACAACACATTTCAAATGCTTTCGAAGTGCTTTATATTTTCACTTTTCTGACATGGTCCCCACTTACCTTTATAACAAGGTAAATATGAATCTACTCTTATCTAGCCCTATTCTATTGGATTCTATTCTACTCGTATCTAGCCCTATTCTAATGGATTCTATTCTACTCTTATCTAGCCCTATTCTATTGGATTCTATTCTACTCTTATCTAGCCCTATTCTATTGGATTCTATTCTACTCTTATCTAGCCCTATTCTAATGGATTCTATTCTACTCTTATCTAGCCCTATTCTATTGGATTCTATTCTACTCTTATCTAGCCCTATTCTATTGGATTCTATTCTACTCTCCTTTACACAGAATGTATTTATTTATTTTTAATCTTAACCATATGTGTGAAACAGCTTCGGGTAATGTCTACACTACAGCATGACTTTTCAGGCTACTTTTTCCTTTTCTTTCTCGTTACTTACTCTTTCTGTATGCTTTTTGTTCATCCGTATCAGGGATATGGTGACAGGTGGCACTCAGACCAGCTAGACACACATCCTGTAAACATAGGTGTGTCGCTGAGCTGACACCAGACCATATTCTTTATACCCGAATAATGTGTGTGTGTATGTGCGCGTGTTAGTCAGTGTGTGTGTTAAGGCTGGGAATTGCCAGGGACCTCGCGATACGATATTATCTCAATACTTACACAATGTGTATTACGATTCTCACGATTCTATATGTATTGCGATACGATACTGTGAATTGATTGCGATTCGATGTTTCAAACATATTGCTCACAATATGTCTGCTGCAGAGAGACGAGAGAGCAGGAGAAAATGAGATTTCATCAGTCATGGAAATAAAAGTGCTGAAAGCAAATTGGCTCCCTATTTAAAAAGAAGATGGAGAACAAGCTATGAAGGAAACATACTGGAGTTTTGGTGCCGGTACAGCCAACTAGCGCAAAAATAATATTACGATATTGTCAAAACAATACGATATACCGTAAAAACAAATTTCTCCCGATATGTAACTGTATCGTTTTTTCCCCCATCACTAATGTGTGTGTGTGGGCTTGCATGCATGTCTGCGTGTGTTAGTCAGTGTGTGTGCGTGATTCAGACGTCATCCTCGTTAATATTGATATTGTTATTATGAAGCTATACGTGTCACGTTCGTTCATAGACGGGTCAGACCAAGGCGCAGCGTGATATGCATACATGTTTATTTAAACTTAATAAACACTCGACAAAACAACAAACGAAACGAAACGTGAAGTCCAAGGTAGACACAAACAACATACCTTACACGGAACAAGATCCCACAACTCAATCGTGCCAATAGGCTGCCTAAGTATGGTCCCCAATCAGAGACAACGAGCGACAGCTGCCTCTGATTGGGAACCACACCGGCCAACATAGAAATACACATACTAGAATATAAACATAGAACTACACAACATAGAATATACACACCCTGACTCAACATATAAGCGTCCCCTAAGTCAGGGCGGGCGTGACAGTACCCCCCCCCCCCCCCCCAAAGGTGCGGACTCCGACCGCACAACATAAACATAACAGGGTAGGGGCCGGGTGGGCATTCCGCCTCGGAGGCGGATCCGGCTCAGGGCGTGACGACCTCTCACTCTTCGCCTCCCTGTTGCGCCCCTGGTCTGGTCTGGACCTCGGCGCGCTGCTTCCCCTCTCCTTCCTCCCACTATACTCCAAGCCCTGTCTGGACCCTGGTGTGGGAGACCCCGAACCTGGAGAGGGGCTGACGTCTGGGTCTGGACTGGAGCCGCTGACCGGAGCTGGACCAGGCACCGGTGGAGCGGACTACTCAGACTCCGGACTGGAGCCGCTGACCGGAGATGGACTGGGCACCGGTGGAGCGGACTGCTCTGGCTCCGGAGTGGAGCCGCTGACCGGAGCTGGATCAGGCACCGGTGGAGCGGACTGCTCTGGCTCCGGAGTGGAGCCGCTGACCGGAGCTGGACTGGGCACCGGTGGAGCGCACTGCTCTGGCTCCGGAGTGGAGCAGCTGACCGGTGCCGGACCAGGCACCGGTGGAACAGGCACGGGCCGTGCTGGACTGGACACACGCACCACTGGCTTGGTGCGAGGAGCAGGAACAGGCCGGGCTGGCGACGCGCACCACTGGCTTGGTGCGAGGGGCAGGAACAGGCCGGGCCGGGCTGGCGACGCGCACCACTGGCTTGGTGCGAGGGACAGGAACAGGCCGGACCGGGCTGGCGACGCGCACCACTGGCTTGGTGCGAGGGGCAGGAACAGGCCGGACCGGGCTGGCGACGCGCACCACTGGCTTGGTGCGAGGAGCAGGAACAGGCCGGACCGGGCTGGCTACGCGCACCACTGGCTTGGTGCGAGGGGCAGAAACAGGCCGGGCCGGGCTGGCGACGCGCACCACTGGCTTGGTGCGAGGGGCAGGAACAGGCCGGGCCGGGCTGGCGACGCGCACCACTGGCTTGGTGCGAGGAGCAGGAACAGGCCGGGCCGGGCTGGCGACGCGCACCACTGGTTTGGTGCGAGGAGCAGGAACAGGCCGGGCCGTACTGGGAACACGCACCACTGGCTTAGTGCGGGGAGCAGGAACAGGTCGGGCCGTACTGGGAACACGCACCACTGGCTTAGTGCGGGGAGCAGGAACGGGCCGGACCGGGCTGGCGACGCGCACCACTGGCTTGGTGCGAGGAGCAGGAACAGGCCGGGCCGGGCTGGCGACGCGCACCACTGGCTTGGTGCGAGGAGCAGGAACAGGCTGGGCCGGGCTGGCGACGTGCACCACTGGCTTGGTGCGAGGAGCAGGAACGGGTCGGGCCGTACTGGGAACACGCACCACTGGCTTAGTGCGGGGAGCAGGAACGGGCCGGACCGGGCTGGCGACGCGCACCACAGGCTTGGTGCGAGGAGCAGGAACAGGCCGGGCTGGGCCGGGCTGGCGACGCGCACCACTGGCTTGGTGCGAGGAGCAGGAACAGGCCGGGCCGGGCTGGCGACGCGCACCACTGGCTTGGTGCGAGGAGCAGGAACGGGTCGGGCCGTACTGGGAACACGCACCACTGGCTTAGTGCGGGGAGCAGGAACGGGTCGGGCCGTACTGGGAACACGCACCACTGGCTTAGTGCGGGGAGCAGGAACGGGCCGGACCGGGCTGGCGACGCGCACCACTGGCTTGGTGCGAGGAGCAGGAACAGGCCGGGCCGGGCTGGCGACGCGCACCACTGGCTTGGTGCGAGGAGCAGGAACAGGCCGGGCCGGGCTGGCGACGCGCACCACTGGCTTGGTGCGAGGAGCAGGAACGGGTCGGGCCGTACTGGCTTGGTGCGAGGAGCAGGAACGGGTCGGGCCGTACTGGGAACACGCACCACTGGCTTAGTGCGGGGAGCAGGAACGGGTCGGACCGGACTGGCGACACGCACCACTTGCTTGGTGCGAGGAGCGGGACTGGGTTCCTTTATTAACCCCCGCTCCTTCTGCTGCCTAACCAGCTCCTCTCGCCGTGCCTCTACACTTTCCTTCTCCCTTTTAGCCTCCTGTAGCGCCTCCCTCTGACCGAATAACTCCTGCTCCCTCTGAACCAATAGCCCCCGTAACATGGTGGCCTCCTCTCCTAACCTGCAGACCCGCCCTTTAACGGCCTCCTGCTGCCTCATCGTCCACACCGTGTGCCCCCCCCAAAAAATTTTTTTATCTTGATGTTGCCTATTGGGTCTCCGTCGTCGGCACTGTTTGCGCCGTTTCTCCTCTCTATACCGGGCCTCCACTGTCTCCTCCCAAGGACGGCGATCCATCCCAGCCTGAATCTCCTCCCAAGTCCAGGATCCCTTACCGTCCAGGATCTCCTCCCAGGTCCAGGCTGTCTGCTCCTGGACACGCTGCTTGGTCCTCGTTTGGTGGGATCTTCTGTCACGCTCGCTTACAGACGGGTCAGACCAAGGCGCAGCGTGATATGCATACATGTTTATTTAAACTTAATAAACACTTGACAAAACAATAAACGAAACGAAACGTGAAGTCCAAGGTTCGACACAAACAACATACCTCAACACGGAACAAGATCCCACAACTCAATCGTGCCAATAGGCTGCCTAAGTATGGTCCCCAATCAGAGACAACGAGCGACAGCTGCCTCTGATTGGGAACCACACCGGCCAACATAGAAATACCCATACTAGAATATAAACATAGAGCTACACAACATAGAATATACACACCCTGACTCAACATATAAGCGTCCCCTGAGTCAGGGCGTGACAATACGTCCCATGGATCGTGTTATTGAGACGTCATCCTCATTAATATTGATATTGTTGTTATAAAGCTATGCGTCCCATGGATCATGTTATTGAGACGTCATCCTCATTAATATTGATATTGTTGTTATAAAGCTATGCGTCCCATGGATCATGTTATTGAGACGTCATCCTCATTAATATTGATATTGTTGTTATGAAGCTATGCGTCCCATGGATCATGTTATTGAGACGTCATCCTCATTAATATTGATATTGTTGTTATAAAGCTATACGTAACATGGATCATGTTATTGAGACGTCATCCTCATTAATATTGATATTGTTGTTATAAAGCTATACGTCCCATGGATCATGTTATTGAGATGTCATCCTCATTAATATTGATATTGTTGTTATGAAGCTATACGTCCCATGGATCATGTTATTGAGACGTCATCCTCATTAATATTGATATTGTTGTTATGAAGCTATACGTCCCATGGATCATGTTATTGAGACGTCATCCTCATTAATATGGATATTGTTGTTATGAAGCTATACATCCCATGGATCGTGTTATTGAGACGTCATCCTCATTTCCTGACCAGGAGGAGTGTGTGGAGCATTGGAACCAGTGTGCGTGCTTTAGGCTGCTCCCTGCCAAGTGCTGGCACGGTGTGTATGTGTGTGTGCCCGTGCGTGTGTGTGCCCGTCACTATGCCCGTGCGTGTGTGAGACAGAAGCCCAAATGGCTGTGTATAGCCCTCCTGAACAGGTGGAGCGATAGTAGGCAGACCACGGGGTGCGGAGAGAGAGAGAGAGGGGGATGGAGAGAAGGAGAGCGAGGAGGACAAGAAGAAGGGAGAAATTAAGGGAGATTAGAGTCAAAGCTGCAAGCCCGAGAGTTCAGGTCAACCCTCGCTGTTGTGTGGAAATATGTGTGCTGGCTTTATTCATTCAAAAGACTTACACTGTAAAAAAATTAAAATAAATAGTTTCAATTCATTATTATTCAATAACTGGTTCCAAAGCCTTTTCTTTTGTTTACTCAACTTTTCGGTCCAAGTGTTACCTGAACAGCTCCAACTTCAATAAATTTAAAATGTGTTTGCTCAACTTGTCTCATATGTTCATTCAACTATACATTGTTATTTGGGCATCTTAACTAAAAAAGGCTGTGCAACTGGTTGCACACACAGTGCTTTTATCATACAATGTTTTCAACTACATATTTGATCCATGTTGACATGCATTCAACATGTCCTCACCTGATAGTTGAACTCACAACCTCTTGGTTCATGGCTTCGCCGATCTTCCTGCTGGCAAAAATCGGATTAGATTTTCTTATTTAAGCGATTTTGGGGGTTTCTGTATAGTTGTCTTAATGTTGGTAGGGCATATTTGAATGTTACTCCTTAATCACTATGATAAATAAAATATTTTTTATTGAGATTACTTTTAACAGAGCTAAGATTTACTTTGAAGTGCAAAAGTGAACGAAGAGTTTGTGAGTGCAAATCCCAGATGAGGACATGTTGAATATGAATTACTGTATAAATGAACATGCACAATGTAATCATGTGTGTCAAATATGTAAGTTGAAAACATTGTAGCACTGTGTGTAAGTAGTTTCACAGCCTTTTTTTTTTTTAGGTAAGATGCCCAAATAATAATTTGTAGTTAAATGAACATATGAGACAATTTGAACAAACACATAATTTTAAGTTGACTGAATTTTTGTTAGAGCTAAGTTTAGGCCAACTAAAAAATAAATATATATAATAATACTTAGTTGAAACAACTGTACTTTTTTTTTTACAGTGTACACAAGCATATACCTTTGTTGTTTATCCTTTTCTAAAGGAACCACCAAGTCATGAGGCGTATTGTTTATTTCAACATGCCAAATAACTCATCGAGAGTCCACAGTGGAACCACATCCTGAAGTGTCCTGTTTTTTGATTTCCTAGTTTTTACCCTAATTGTTTATAATAATAATAATATGCCATTTAGCAGACGCTTTTATCCAAAGCAACTTACAGTCATGTGTGCATACATTTTTACGTATGGGTGGTCCCGGGGATCGAACCCACTACCCTGGCGTTACAAGCGCCATGCTCTACCAATTGAGCTACAGAGGACCACAATCATCACATGCTGGCATATTAAATGCCATATTGCTCTCCATCAAAATTTAAGTACTGGCTGTTGCATTCATATGTTTGTGTATGAAGGCAGACACTCAGTTCATGACATCAAAAGAGCATAATAGTCCCACCCTAAAGAAAAGCCCTAAAACCAAGGAACCTCTCACCCGACCTTTGACCCTTAAAAACTGCTTGTCTATTAATCGTCTGTCTAAAAGCAGTTGGAAGCATCTGATCCACTCCAAATAGAGACAAGACCCAGTCTACATGGGATCTGGACTAACGAAGATGCCCTCTGATCTAAAGATTATTACCATCTCCCTCTCTCTCTCTCTCTCCCCATCCCCTGATCTGGTGGTCCCATTCATTTCATTAATTGGCCGTGGCATATTGAGAAGTATGCGTTTAACATTCAAAAGCTTTTGCGATCTCGTTAGTAAAGCGTGAAATAGCACCCGCCCCCTTTTCCTTCTCCCCCTCTCTCTTCGGCCCTGGCCCCACTGGCTCCATGAAGGGCCATTCTTCTCCACAACACACAATGGCTTTTCTTCATTAGCCATGGATCTCAATGGAGGGGTTGAGGATCTCAAGGCAAGGCTAGACCCCAAAGACATCTGGTTTCTCTACCAGGGGCAGAAGGGGGTTGGCGTGGGGGTGGAGGCGGGTGGAGAAGGGGGAGGTTCTGCTGCTGTTTTCTTCCATGACAAAGGTGAGGACTTGCAGAGTCTCTACATTGAGTCTGGAAATGTTGAGTCACTCTTCTTAACGCGCACACATAGTGGACAAAACATTAAGAACACCTGCTCTTTCCATGACAGACTGACCAGGTGAATCCAGGTGAAAGCTATGATCCCGTATTGATGTCACCTGTTAAATCCACTTCAATCAGTGTAGATGAAGGGGAGGAGACAGGTTAAAGAAGGAATTTTAAGCCGTGAGACAATTGAGACATGGATTGTGTATGTGCCATTCAGAGGGTGGGCCAGATAGACGCTTTCGACACCTTGTAGAGTCCATGCCCTGACGAACTGAAGCTGTTCTGAGGGCAAAAGGGTGTACACCTTCCTAATATTGAGTTGCATCCCCCCCTTTCGCCCTCAGAAAAGTCTGAATTTGTCGGGGCATGGACTCTACAAGGTGTCGAAAGTGTTCCACAGGGATACTGGCCCATGTTGATTCCAATGCTTCCCACAGTTGTGTCAAGTTGGCTGGATGTCCTTTGGGTGGTGGACCATTCTTGATACAAATGGGAAACGGATGTGGGATATGAATGTGGGTACGCAGACCCACTGCGGCCCCTCATGATGAGTTCCACTCCATCAGAGTTGCCCATCCCTGGTCTATGTCATGGAAAAAGCACCTCGATGCACGCACACACACACTGAGGCTGAGGATAGTGTGTGTTTATGTGTGTTTGTAACTTGAGTGGCTGATGATGGAAACCAGACTGCAAACCACTTCTACACATTAGCGTGTGTGTGTACGCATATGCGTGTGTGTGTGTGTGTGTACGTACATGAGTGAGTGTGTGTGTGTATGTACGTGTGTGTGCGTGCGTGCGTACGTACATACGTGTGCGTGTGCCTGTAAGAACACCTCGACTACAAAACATCTCTGTCATGCACCTATTGACCCTGTCCCTCCCCTCTCTCTCCCCCTTCCTCACCCCACTCTCTCCCCCTCCCTCCCCCTCTCTCTCCCTCCCTCCCCTCTCTCCCCCTCCCTCCCCCTCTCTCTCTCCCCCTGCCCCTTCTCTCTCCCCCTTTCCCCCCTCTCTCTCCCCCTTCCCCCTCTCTCTCCCTCCCTCCCCTCTCTCTCTCCCCCTCCTCAGACAGTGGAGAGAAGAAGTCCCCTGCCATGCCCGGCTCTCCTGTGGATGTCAAGACTCATTCCAGACCAGTCCCCAGACCAGTCCCCACCAATAGCAGCAGCAGCGCCACCATGCCGCCCCTGCCCTCCGTCAACCCCAGCGGACCCCGGCCAGCATCCTTCTCCTCCACCACTCGTGAGTACCACAGATATTGGCACTCTTACCATAGAAATAGAATGACTGGAACAGTCATCCCCATTCAAGTCAATGAGGCCCTGATGGGTGGACCGGCGACCAGGAAGTACAGCAGGAAGTGTACCCATAAACCAGGAAGTGAAGAAGAAAGTACAGGATTCAATTTGTGCTTCATTGACAGTCAACTTCAGTGACGTTATGTCTCCTACCACAACTAGCTCCCCATAGAGGAGCAGTGTGGTAAACGATAGATTCATTTGGGCAGTGTGTATTCTGATATATCCAAACGGCTTCCTTTCTTTGTCTGCTTTACTTTATGGTCATATATCAATCAAATGTATTTATAAAGCCCCTTTGTTATCACAAAGGCCTGTACAGTAACCCGGCCTAGATCAGATAGGTGTAAATAAGGATACCATATGAAAGATCTGGTGATTCTATTATGAATGTGATATGTATTGTCCCTCTGTAGCGTTTCCAGTCGAAGAACTACCTCCCACGTCGGACCGCATTTGATAAACCTTTTTGACGTCATACGCCGACCTCTCATTCGCTCCTCTCCCTCCCCATCCCGCCTCTTCCCTCCTTCCAGTGACCAATGGTATCCACCACTCCCCACCCACCTTAAACGCTGTGCCCTCGCCGCCCCAGCGCTACAGCAATGGGCCTAGCTCCTCCTCTTCCTCCTCGCTGGCCAATCAGCAGCTCCCGGCCACGTGCGGCGCCCGGCAGCTCAGCAAGCTCAAACGCTTCCTGACGACGCTGCAGCAGTTCGGCAACGACATCTCGCCCGAGATCGGAGAGAGCGTCCGCAACCTGGTGCTGGCCCTCGTGGTGAGTGGTTGATAAAACGTTTTCGGACGCTATATGGAAACGCCCGTAAAACATTGTCACTTAGCATTATTCTGTATTGATATGTCGACGTGTGGCATTTGATTTGAGATGCGATTCGAGGTTTGAAATTAGTTTAACTGAATTTAATCAAATCGAATTGAAGTGATATATGTAGAATTAAATATTTAAACATATATATGTTGCTTTCAATACCATTACAAATATATGCCAAAAATTGAAAAGACGGTATGTGTTATTTATGTTAGGCTGTATTTTATTTCGTCAGATGTTTTCATTCAAAGGAACATGGGCATATATTCAGTGTACGTGGCCCAAATGGACCCACAGTATTGGTTTTGACAGGCCCCATCTGCAACATATTGAGTCCTGTGCTCCAGATAATACCTATCTACGTATCATCTGTTGCACATCTTGATGCACAGGTTGATTGACAGTTGAAAGGGAAACTGACTTTTGGTGCCATATAGTTATTTCTCTGGTGATTAAAGTCTATCCTCATGTCTGAGAGCATCTATTTTGACTGATCGACAAATGGACTCAGTGTGGCAGCTGCCGACTGCAATGTAGTTGATCTGGAACACGCACAATGTCAAGCTCAGTGTTGGAGACAAATAAATTGAACCTTGAGAGGTGAACTGTGATTGGCTGATCTCTCCTCTGTGTGTCCCAGAATTCAACGGTCACCATCGAGGAGTTCCACTCGCGGCTCCAAGAGGCCACCAACTTTCCCCTGAGGCCCTTCGTCATTCCCTTCCTCAAGGTAACACCTACCTCCTCTCGCCCGCTCTCTCTCTCTCTCTCTCTCTCTCTCTCTCTCTCTCTCTCTCTCTCTCTCTCTCTCTCTCCCCCCTTCTCCCCCCTTCTCTCTCTTCCCCCCCCCCATCTATCTTTCCTTCTCTCCCTGTGCTGTGAATATTCATAACTGAATCCAGGCCTGTGCTGCTACAGTGTTCCTCTTTGTCCTCCTCACAAGGCCTTTGATGTTCGGAGGAGGTTTACAATGACTCAAGGACTGCGTATAATTAGTCATGAAATCAGGAGTGGAAAAACCAGATGTTTGTATTGAAGGTAACAGCTAGTGTGCATCCCAAATGGCACCCTACTCACTATAGAGTGCACTACTTTTGACCGGGCCTCTATGGGCTCTTGTCAAAGTAGTGCACTATATAGGGGATAGGCTGCCATTTAAGACAGAGCCCCAATTCCTTTCATGAAGCGTAGAGGAGCTTCTGGCACAGAGGATTATAATTACAATTCTCTCAGAAATCTTTGGACGTCATTGTCTAGTATTTAATAAAGTAATCATAACGCAAATATGCAAACAAATAATGAGAAACTGCAAGTAGATGGTAGCATAATTAGAATGGAAAAAATTAAATAATTTGCATTGAATATGTAACGGCAAGACGTTTGTCATACAAAAAGGAAATTGGGATTTAATTTAATTTATTGCCTTTCAGTCGTTCCCAAGTAACAATGAAGTTGTATGCGTTGACTTAACAAGCTACATGGGTTGCGCAAGTTTTATTGGGCTTTTGAGTAACTTTGCAACATGGGGGCCTGAAATAGTAGTCTTTTTAAGAGCTACCCTCATGAGACCTGTACATAAATCTTCCAACCAGGCACATTTCTCGCTGTTATTGCTCGGTTTTTCAGACGGTGAAAATCAGCTCTTTTTCCACGGGTTAGCGCTCCCTCATCTTTCAGAACCCCGACTGTCTGAAAACATATCAGAGATGAATTTTCTTAATTTACGAGGCTCCCCAACTTCTCCTCCTCCTCGAGCTCTCTCCCTCCCTCCTTATCACCGTGGTGGCGGATACCTTGGAAAGAAAGAGAGAGAGCTCGGAAGTGTGAAACATGACTATAAACTATTCTCTTCTTTTATGGGGCTCAGCAGCGCACCATATGGACTCTGTATCGCATTAAAAGAAGGCAGTCATTCAGGTTTGCCCAGCGTTGAAAATCTCACATCCGTCCAGCAGAAAAAGAGACCGGCGCTTAACTGACAGACAACATATGTGTCGAGAGGCCCTAGGAAGGCGGTGAGAGGCGGGTAAGGAGGGGGGTAAGGGTCTTAAGTGGAGAACGGGGGAATGAGGAAGTGCATGTAATTATAAGCACACTCGGGCCTGTTGCTAATTAAGGATGGAAAGAGAGAGAGTAGCGAAATAGAGAGAACGCACTGAAGTCTGAGACTTCCCAGTTCCCAGTTGTTTTGAACGCACTGAAGTCTGAGATTTCCCAGTTCCCAGTTGTTTTGAACGCACTGAAGTCGGAGATTTCCAAGTTCCCAGTTGTTTTGAACGCACTGAAGTCGGAGATTTCCAAGTTCCCAGTTGTTTTGAACGCGGCATCAAACGGCAACATTTTTAAAACATATAATTAATTGTTTGAAACCTGAACGTTTTAATACATATTATGAGGCATGTCTTACCTTGCTTCAAAGTAGCATATTAGATCTCCTCTCTTTCTACATTTCTAACGGATATTTTCATCTCTGTCACATGAAACCGCTCGCATGTGCAGTGCCCTTTTGACAACAGTGTTTTCCCGCTAATTGCATTATGGAACAAACATTCGCGCATAGCCTACTGCCTTGTGTGCATTGCTGCGCTTGTAATGTGAAGAAATAATAGTTTATCAACATTTTAAGCTAAACGTTCTGATCTGTTGCATCAGACTTAGGGCTGTTGCGGTGACCGTATTACCGCCACACCAGGGTCACGAGTCATGAAGGCAGTAAAATTCCACGTGACCGTTTAGTCAAGGTAACTAGGCTTCTCCAAGCTCTGATGCTGCTGCTGGTCATTAGTAGCCTACCAAACTTGCTAACTGCCTGGTACTCAGCACTCTATTGTCCCTCTAATCACTCTGACATCAATGCAAATGTTTTCGAAAATCTAATCAAACACTTCATGAGAGCCCATGAGCTCATGTTGCGGAACATTTCTATAAGCTATGCAATTGCGTGAGAAAACAGAGTTTTGATGGCCTCTATTAAAAAGAGAATCAGCTTTCTATAGGCTTACTATATTTATTTCTCAACTTTCCTAATATTAAGCACATTGCTTATCTTTACAACAGGAGTATAGCCTACGTGGCTGGCATGAAAATAAACCACGGGAAAAGCATCCTCCATTCGCTATTTAAGTGCATAGATTACGTATTTTTTCCCGCTGCCCCTGTTTGGAGACAGGCGCATGATAATGGTCCATTTTAAATCAAAACAAATTTCACACATATTATTTAGTATATATAAAGACAAGATTAAATCAAGAATAGTCTGATGGGTGACAATATTTTTTGTGACTTTTTCGAATCATAGTCGCCTTTACAAGGGGTGTAGAGCCTAACTGGCATACATAAGCAGCGCATGAGTTTCAAGTTTGGGGAAGATAATTTTCACCATAAAAATGCACCTTTATAATAAAAGCATTACATGCATAATCGTATTTGCGGTTACTTTTGATAATGGTGTTTTCCCGCTAATGGAATATTTGCGCTTATAGCCTACTGCCGTGTGCGCATTGCTTGCATTTATAATGTGAAGAAATAGCCTAATAGGTTATCAACATTTTAAGCTAAACATTCTGATCTGTTGTGTCAGCCACATTGCGTAAAAAAAGTTTTGGGATGCCAGTGGTTGTATTAATTTGGGATCTTTCATATCCCCAACTGTCCCAGACTAAGTTTGGAATATGCATTTCTCGCACAGAATAGAATAGGTCAACTTTTTTTTTTTTTTAGGCCTACTCATCTTGTTGGCTGACGAAAAGTAAATGTGGGCATTTCATCCAATATCTTCAATATGCACCTCAGAATACCCGATGTGTCTGTCTTCACTTGTAGCCTGTGAGAAAGACCCGATCACGTGATGGAGAGCTACGTGATTGAGAGGTGCTTCGGAGCGCGCAGCACTCAGGGAGAAGGGCACAACGCAGCACTCCGGGCCAAGGGCACAACGGCCACTGGCGGCAAAAGGCATGGATTTTTTTAGGGTGCATTACGGCCACACAAAGGGGATGCCACCGTGAAATTCGAGGCATTATCAAGTCAAATTGTGAATGAGAGACTGATGAAGTGTGTACAGCCTGCACAAAAAACAAAGCGGAGCTCATGCCTTTCAAGCGACTTTTTTCAAATCATCATTAGAGTCGCATCATGCAGCCTTACAATGTATTAAAAATCAAAACATATAGCCCAACGTTTGTAGAACAACTAAAGTTACATGAATAACTCTAAATTAAGCATATAGGAGTACCTATTTATTTGTTAACTGCTCAACACAGAATAGCCGAATGCACTCCCTCAAATCATTTGGAGAAAATATCCTTTCTATTTTATTCAGCTTTGTTCAATTATATTCTTCAACTAGTGTAGCCCACAGCCATTTGGCAAAGCCAAATCAGGACCTAACAAAAGGACAACTCAGAATATGATATTCTGTTCTTCTGAAATAGACTACATTTTCTTCATATCATGCTTCTTTAGACCTGTCTAAAATAGATAATGGATTTATTGTGATGGTGTAGGCTAAATTACATGGATTTATTAGACTTTTTAAAAGGTCTGCATCAGTGGCTTGTAGGCTATGTGTGGAAGCCAGGAGATGCTAAATGTGTTTATGTTAATTAACGGTCAATCACCGTTAGACCGACAGTTATTTGCTTGACAATCACCGGCTGATGATATTTCGTGACCGCCACAGTCCTAATCA
>NC_139995.1:52076108-52196108 GCF_964263955.1 Coregonus lavaretus
GTAGCTACATTCAGACAGTTAAGAGACAGTCTAACAGGTAAGAGACAGTCCTAACAGGTAGCTATGTTCAGACAGTTAAGAGACAGTCCTAACAGGTAGCTACGTTCAGACAGTTAAGAGACAGTCCTAACAGGTAGCTATGTTCAGACAGTTAAGAGACAGTCCTAACAGGTAAGAGACAGTCCTATCAGGTAGCTATGTTCAGACAGTTAAGAGACAGTCCTAACAGGTAGCTATGTTCAGACAGTTAAGAGACAGTCCTAACAGGTAGATACGTTCAGTAGAGATACAAACAGACAGTTAAGAGACAGTCCTAACAGGTAGATACGTTCAGTAGAGATACAAACAGACAGTTAAGAGACAGTCCTAACAGGTAGATACGTTCAGTAGAGATACAAACAGACAGTTAAGAGACAGTCCTAACAGGTAGATACGTTCAGTAGAGATACAAACAGACAGTTAAGAGACAGTCCTAACAGGTAGATACGTTCAGTAGAGATACAAACAGACAGTTAAGAGACAGTCCTAACAGGTAGCTACGTTCAGACAGTTAAGAGACAGTCCTAACAGGTAGCTATGTTCAGACAGTTAAGAGACAGTCCTAACAGGTAGCTATGTTCAGACAGTTAAGAGACAGTCCTAACAGGTAGCTACGTTCAGACAGTTAAGAGACAGTCCTAATAGGTAAGAGACAGTCCTAACAGGTAGCTATGTTCAGACAGTTAAGAGACAGTCCTAACAGGTAGCTACGTTCAGACAGTTAAGAGACAGTCCTAACAGGTAGCTATGTTCAGACAGTTAAGAGACAGTCCTAACAGGTAGCTACGTTCAGACAGTTAAGAGACAGTCCTAACAGGTAAGAGACAGTCCTAACAGGTAGCTATGTTCAGACAGTTAAGAGACAGTCCTAACAGGTAGCTACGTTCAGACAGTTAAGAGACAGTCCTAACAGGTAGCTACGTTCAGACAGTTAAGAGACAGTCCTAACAGGTAGATATGTTCAGACAGTTAAGAGACAGTCCTAACAGGTAGCTACGTTGAGACAGTACTAACAGGTAGATACGTTCAGACAGTTAAGAGACAGTCTTAACAGGTAGCTACGTTCAGACAGTTAAGAGACAGTCCTAACAGGCAGATACGTTCAGACAGTTAAGAGACATTCCTAACAGGTAGCTACGTTGAGACAGTACTAACAGGTAGATACGTTCAGACAGTTAAGAGACAGTCCTAACAGGTAGCTATGTTCAGACAGTTAAGAGACAGTCCTAACAGGTAAGAGACAGTCCTAACAGGTAGCTATGTTCAGACAGTTAAGAGACAGTCCTAACAGGTAAGAGACAGTCCTAACAGGTAAGAGACAGTCCTAACAGGTAGCTACGTTCAGACAGTTAAGAGACAGTCCTAACAGGTAGCTATGTTCAGACAGTTAAGAGACAGTCCTAACAGGTAGCTATGTTCAGACAGTTAAGAGACAGTCCTAACAGGTAGCTACGTTCAGACAGTTAAGAGACAGTCCTAATAGGTAAGAGACAGTCCTAACAGGTAGCTATGTTCAGACAGTTAAGAGACAGTCCTAACAGGTAGCTACGTTCAGACAGTTAAGAGACAGTCCTAACAGGTAGCTATGTTCAGACAGTTAAGAGACAGTCCTAACAGGTAGCTACGTTCAGACAGTTAAGAGACAGTCCTAACAGGTAAGAGACAGTCCTAACAGGTAGCTATGTTCAGACAGTTAAGAGACAGTCCTAACAGGTAGCTACGTTCAGACAGTTAAGAGACAGTCCTAACAGGTAGCTACGTTCAGACAGTTAAGAGACAGTCCTAACAGGTAGATATGTTCAGACAGTTAAGAGACAGTCCTAACAGGTAGCTACGTTGAGACAGTACTAACAGGTAGATACGTTCAGACAGTTAAGAGACAGTCTTAACAGGTAGCTACGTTCAGACAGTTAAGAGACAGTCCTAACAGGCAGATACGTTCAGACAGTTAAGAGACATTCCTAACAGGTAGCTACGTTGAGACAGTACTAACAGGTAGATACGTTCAGACAGTTAAGAGACAGTCCTAACAGGTAGCTATGTTCAGACAGTTAAGAGACAGTCCTAACAGGTAGCTATGTTTATACAGTTAAGAGACAGTCCTAACAGGTAAGAGACAGTCCTAACAGGTAGCTATGTTCAGACAGTTAAGAGACAGTCCTAACAGGTAAGAGACAGTCCTAACAGGTAAGAGACAGTCCTAACAGTTAAGAGACAGTCCTAACAGGTAAGAGACAGTCCTAACAGGTAAGAGACAGTCCTAACAGGTAGCTACGTTCAGACAGTTAAGAGACAGTCCTAACAGGTAGCTACGTTCAGACAGTTAAGAGACAGTCCTAACAGGTAGCTATGTTCAGACAGTTAAGAGACAGTCCTCTCCTCGGGGACCCCCAGACAATTCACAACTGACAGAGACGTACACATACACAACTGCCAAAATACGCCAATGCACTCATCTACTCACTCCCACTCTCACACCATCCCTCACCCTGTCCTCTTCTCTCTCATCTCTCACCCTGTCCTCTCCTCTCTCATCTCTCACCCTGTCCTCTCCTCTCTCATCTCTCACCCTGTCCTCTCCTCTCTCATCTCTCACCCTGTCCTCTTCTCTCTCATCTCTCACCCTGTCCTCTCTTCTCCTCTCTCATCCCTCACCCTGTCCTCTCCTCTCTCATCTCTCACCCTGTCCTCTCCTCTCTCATCTCTCACCCTGTCCTCTCCTCTCTCATCTCTCACCCTGTCCTCTTCTCTCTCATCTCTCACCCTGTCCTCTCTTCTCCTCTCTCATCCCTCACCCTGTCCTCTCCTCTCTCATCTCTCACCCTGTCCTCTCCTCTCTCATCTCTCACCCTGTCCTCTTCTCTCTCATCTCTCACCCTGTCCTCTCTTCTCCTCTCTCATCCCTCACCCTGTCCTCTCCTCTCTCATCTCTCACCCTGTCCTCTTCTCTCTCATCTCTCACCCTGTCCTCTTCTCTCTCATCCCACACCCTGTCCTCTTCTCTCTCATCTCTCACCCTGTCCTCTCCTCTCTCATCCCTCACCCTGTCCTCTCCTCTCTCATCTCTCACCCTGTCCTCTTCTCTCTAATCCCTCACCCTGTCCTCTCTTCTCCTCTCTCATCTCTCTCTCCTGCAGGGGCAAAGAGAACGGCTTCCACGAGCGCCCCCCCGCCCCCCTGGAGCCCCCGGCTAAGCGCATCTGCACCATCAGCCCGGCGCCCCGCCACAGCCCGGCCAACCCCCTGCCCCTCAGCGCTCAGCTGCACCCCACGCCGCCCCCTCTGCAGCACTACGCCCTCGAGGACATCAGCGCCCCCCATCTCCTGAACAGGGAGAGCAGCCACCGGATACTGGAGCTCCGCGAGCTCAAGGACAGGCCTAGACTACCTGGTAAATACTTCATACAGACACAGATACATACGGTACATCGTTTTTTTATTACATTTTGTTATTTACATTTTATTTTAACAGGGAAATCCTATTGAGACCAAGTGAGCCCTGCACACAATCATACAAATTCACAATATTTACAATTCCAACGCAATAAAAACAATATTTACAAGCAGTTTAAGAAAGAGAAAGAGAGAGAGACCTACTGCACAGTTACAAGTTACAAGATACTGGAGCTACGGGAGCTAGCTACCTAGTGGTATACAGGAACACACACACACACACACACACACACACACACACACACACACACACACACACACACACACACACATACACACATACACACATACACACACACACACACATACACACATACACACATACACATACACACACACACACACACACACATACACACACACACACATACACACACACACACACACACACATACACATACACACATACACACATACACACATACAAAATAAATACAACCCAGATGCATATTCAAACTCACAAGGGTTTAGCCCTACATGAACAGATATAGCTGGGCTCCTTCATTCTCTCACATTCAACCCTCTGCTGTTTTCCATAACAGATAACCAACCAACACTGAGGTTCCCTCATAAAACAGAACTCTCTCACCAACCAACACTGAGGTTCCCTCATAAAACAGAACTCTCTCACCAACCAACAGTAAGGTTCCCTCATAAAACAGAACTCTCTCACCAACCAACACTGAGGTTCCCTCATAAAACAGAACTCTTTCACCAACCAACACTGAGGGTCCCTCATAAAACAGAACTCTCTCACCAACCAACAGTGAGGTTCCCTCATAAAACAGAACTCTCTCTCTCACTCCCATACAAACAGCCTATAGTACGGTGGATATGAATGCTGCTAATGGGTGGTCTCTGTGCGTGTGTGTGGACATGCACAGCTAAGTGTGTAGAAGCTCTCAGAAGACCATAAATCCATGGGCCCACATGTGCTTAGACAGTGTGCCCAACTACCCAGGAAGTAGAGTACCTTTGAGTCTCTGTGGAGAGAGAGGATTGTATCTAGTTCATTGTAGATCTGCGTGCCATCTGGTCCTTGTCAATGGCCAGATGGCACGCACATCTACACACAAGGTAGATGCACACACATACACGCACGCACACACACATAAACACAGAGGCAAACACGCATGCATGCACACACACACAAACACTATCCATCCCCCCACCACAGTGCCCTAAGGAAACGACAGTAGTGTTGAAGCCGAAGCAAGGAAGAGAGTCAAAAAATCAATCATAAGGAATAAGGTTTTGATGTGTCTGTCCTGTATCTAGGAGATATAAGAAAGATCAGGAAATATTTTTTTGGAAACATATTTAAACCCTTATTTTTGTTGGCACATAACTACCTCCATACTTCCATTCTTTTGTATGGGTTACCTTCAGATGAAATAAACAGAGAACACCATCATGTTCATGAGAGTCTCTCCTTTCCATAGAGTGGTCATATGCCCCGCGGACATAACCGCCAGGTTATTGGCACTTCAAAATTAATGACATATTTCTTCAGTTACCTTAGATTCATTCTGACTATTTTGAGGAACTGTATACTGGCTACAGTGTCTCAAGATGGACAAACAGTACTATTGCCGCTCTTTTCTTGTTTTTCAAGCAAAGGTCTTTTAAGGGAGTATGCGAGCACACTCGTTCGGCTAGCCGTACCGAAGCATGTGGAAGGCTTGAGTGTGTGTGTGTGTGTGTGTGTATCTGTCTTTTTAGGTTGTGTATGTGTGTATTTGTCTCTGCGTGTGCGTGTTTGCGTGTGTGCCCCCCCACCCCCAGCTTCTCCAAACCAGAGCGGGTGTCAGCTCTACTTAGCCAGGGGGCGGCTGTGTTTAGAAGTGGCCCTGCTCCACTCAGCCTGAGCGGCTCCCCGCTGGAATGCTGCTTGCTCCAGACCAGGGGGAGGGGAGCAGGGCCAACTCCTCCCCGACAGTTACCCAGCCAGGGGATCCCAATGGGGGGCAGAGATGAGGGATAAGGAGGAGAGGGGGGTGGTGGTGGTGGTTTTACACTGACAGCTGACCTCCAGATGTGGGGGCGTCTCAGTGCTGCTGCATGCTGTGGCTGGGCCGGAGTCTGGTTCTCATCAAAGGCCCTTCTCTCTCTCTCTCTCTCTCTCTCTCTCTCTCTCTCTCTCTCTCTCTCTCTCTCTCTCTCTCTCTCTCTCTCTCTCTCTCTCTCTCTCTCTCTCTCTCTCTCTCTCTCAATTTTCAATTCAATTCCATTTGCTTTATTGGCATGATGTAACAATGTACATATTGCCAAAGCTTACTTTGGATATTTACAATATTAACATAATTAAAATAATCATAATCAATATTGTCAACAGGACAACAGTAACAACAATAACCAAGGGTCAAAATAACCATTGAACAAAAACAATATAGAGGACATGTGCAGGTTGATTGGTCTGTCAGACACTGTCCCTCATCTTATGGCAGGCAGCAATGTAGTGCGCTGCCAACCCACAGCTCTCTGAGTCCTCACCCAACAGGACGGGTAGCCTATTCTCATCAGAGAGGTCTTTGAAACCTTGAAAAACTGTTTCAAATTTGGGGAAATGACACTCTAATTGTTTTATATTTTCGACATTTTGTCAGGAAATGGAGCTCTGTCTCAGGTTCTGCTATGGTGCAGTGGTTGCACAGCGGTTGCACAGCCTTTCCTCTACAGGGAGCCAGGTTTTCCTGTGTCTACCCTTCTCAATGGCAAGGCTGTACTCACTGAGCCTGTACTTTGTCAAGGTTTTTCTAAGGTTTTGATCAGTAACCATGGTCAAATAGTTAGCCACGGTGTACTGTCGATTTAGGGCCAGATAGCACTGCATTTTACTTTGTGCTTGTGCTTGTGTTTCCCAATAAGCAATGTAGTTTTGTTTTGACTGTGTTGTAATTTAGTTTATTCTGATTGATTGGATGTTGGACCAGCTGGATGAGGGGACTCTTTTCTTTGCTCAGCTCTTGGCATTGCAGGGCTTGGTAATGATATAAGAGGGGGTCACTGTATTTTAGATGTTTCCTAAACTTAATTGCTATTTTTTTTATTAGTGGATATTGGCCTAATTCTGCCCTGCATGCATTGTTTGTAGTTTTCCTCTGGAGAATCATACAGAACTCTGCATGCAGGGTTTCAATGGGGTGTTTGTCCCATTTGGTGAAATCTTGTTTTGCAAGTGGAGCCCACACCTCGCTGCCATAAAGTGCAATTGGTTCAATGACACATTCAATTAGTTTTTGCCAAATTTTAATAGGTATTTCAATTTGAATTAGTTTTTTAATGGCGTAGAGCTCTCGCTCTCGCTCTCTCTCTCTCTCTGTGTTTTAATCTCTCTCTCTCTCTCTCTCTCTCTCTCTCTCTCTCTCTCTCTGTGTTTTAATCTCTCTCTCTCTGTGTTTTAATCTCTCTCTCTGTGTGTTTTAATCTCTCTCTCTCTCTCTCTCTCTCGATCTGTGTTTTAATATCTCTCTCTCTCTCTTTCTGTTTTAATCTCTCTCTGTGTTTTAATCTCTCTCTCTCTCTCTGTTTTAATCTCTCTTTCTCTCTCTCTCTCTCTGTTTTAATCTCTCTCTCTCTCTCTCTCTGTTTTAATCTCTATCTTTCTCTCTCTCTCTCTCTCTCTCTCTCTCTCTCTCTCTGTGTTTTAATCTCTCTCTCTCTGTGTTTTAATCTCTCTCTCTCTCTCTGTGTTTTAATATCTCTCTCTCTCTCTCTGTTTTAATCTCTTTCTCTCTGTGTTTTAATCTCTCTCTTTCTCTCTCTCTGATTTAATCTCTCTTTCTCTCTCTCTCTCTCTCTGTTTTAATCTCTATCTTTCTCTCTCTCTCTCTGTTTTAATCTCTCTCTTTCTCCTCTCTCTCTCTCTCTCTCTCTCTCTCTCTCTCTCTCTCTCTCTCTCTCTCTCGCTCTGTTTTAATCTCTCTCTCTCTCTCTCTCTCTCTCTCTCTCTCTCTCTCTCTCTCTCTCTCTCTCTCTGTTTTAATATCTCTCTCTCTGTTTTAATCTCTCTCTCTCTCTCTGTTTTAATCTCTCTCTCTCTCTCTCTCTCTCTCTGTGTTTTAATATCTCTCTCTCTCTCTCTGTTTTAATATCTCTCTCTCTCTCTGTGTTTTAATATCTCTCTCTCTCTCTCTGTTTTAATCTCTCTCTCTGTGTTTTAATCTCTCTCTCTGTTTTAATCTCTCTCTCTCTCTGTTTTAATCTCTCTCTCTCTCTCTGTTTTAATCTCTCTCTCTCTCTCTGTGTGTTTTAATATCTCTCTCTCTCTCTCTGTGTTTTAATATCTCTCTCTCTCTCTGTTTTAATCTCTCTCTCTGTTTTAATCTCTCTCTCTCTCTGTTTTAATCTCTCTCTCTCTCTGTTTTAATCTCTCTCTCTCTGTTTTAATCTCTCTCTCTCTGTGTTTTAATATCTCTCTATCTCTCTCTGTTTTAATCTCTCCCTCTCTCTGTTTTAATCTCTCTCTCTCTGTTTTAATCTCTCTCTCTCTCTGTTTTAATCTCTCTCTCTCTGTGTTTTAATATCTCTCTCTCTCTCTGTTTTAATCTCTCTCTCTCTGTTTTAATCTCTCTCTCTCTGTTTTAATCTCTCTCTCTCTGTGTTTTAATCTCTCTCTCTCTCTGTTTTAATCTCTCTCTCTGTGTTTTAATATCTCTCTCTCTCTCTCTGTTTTAATCTCTCTCTCTCTCTGTTTTAATCTCTCTCTCTGTTTTAATCTCTCTCTCTCTCTGTTTTAATCTCTCTCTCTCTCTGTTTTAATCTCTCTCTCTCTGTGTTTTAATATATCTCTCTCTCTCTGTGTTTTAATATCTCTCTCTCTCTCTCTGTTTTAATCTCTCTCTCTCTGTTTTAATCTCTCTCTCTCTGTTTTAATCTCTCTCTCTGTGTTTTAATATATCTCTCTCTCTCTCTGTTTTAATCTCTCTCTCTCTCTGTTTTAATCTCTCTCTCTGTTTTAATCTCTCTCTCTCTCTCTGTTTTAATCTCTCTCTCTCTCTGTTTTAATCTCTCTCTCTCTGTGTTTTAATATCTCTCTCTCTCTGTTTTAATCTCTCTCTCTCTCTGTTTTAATCTCTCTCTCTCTCTGTTTTAATCTCTCTCTCTCTGTTTTAATCTCTCTCTCTCTGTTTTAATCTCTCTCTCTCTCTGTTTTAATCTCTCTCTCTCTGTGTTTTAATATCTCTCTCTCTCTCTCTCTCTCTGTTTTAATCTCTCTCTCTCTGTGTTTTATAATCTCTCTCTTTCTCTCTCTGTGTTTTTTTCCCTCCTTTTACTCTTTCCTTGTTCAAACTTGTCTTCAGTAGGATATATCTCATTTTCTCTCATTTTCTCTCTCTCTCTTTGTCTTTCTAACTCTGTCTTCATTTTCTCCTTAACTCTCCTTTTGAGTTGGCTACTCTTTTTCTTTCTTGTGGTAGCGAGACGGTAAAGCGCAGCTTGTCACTAAGCTATGATCATGACATGGAATACTGTTGTGAAATAAGACCATCTAAATGTGTCCACTGCTTCATTGTGGTATGATTGTGATTCAAGTTAATAGACACACTTTCATAACAAATTGTATTGGTCGCATACACATATTTAGCAGATGTTATTGCGGGTGTAGCGAAATGCTTGTGTTGCAAGCTCCAACCGTGCAGTAGTATCTAACAATACACACATCTAAAAGTAAAAGGATGGAATTAAGAAATATATAAATATTAGGACGAGCAATGTCAGAGTCTGGAGTATACATATATATAGACAGTATATATATGTGATGGGATATATAGACCCCCCCCCCCCCCTTCTCTCTGCCTCACTTCTTGTCATAGTAATTTGTTATGATGGATTCTGTAACATTCCGTTCCTCTTTAATTTGTCTCGTCTTTCTAATCAGGCACTAACGGGGGTTACCGTGAGGAGCCCATAGACCACAGGCTGACAGACAGAGAGTGGGCCGATGAGTGGAGACATCTGGATCATGTAAGTACTGCTGCTAACAGCAGCCGTCGCTGCCGACCACTGGCACTACTAGTGCTATAGCAGCTCTTAATGCCTGGCGGAGCCATCGAGGCTTTGTCAGACTTGGTGTCCCGTTCACAGTGGCAGACTTTTGTTTAAAGCCATTTGCTGTCAACATCAGAGAGCCATGCATTGCACTGTGTGGCGATTGACTGCCCAAAGCAGGAGTCCTACCCAATGAAATGAAGCCATGATATACACTGAGTGTACAAAACATTATGAACACCTGCTCTTTCCATGATAGACTGACCAGGTGAATCCAGGTGAAAGCTATGATCCGATGTTGATGTCACTTGTTAAATCCACTTCAATCAGTGTAGATGAAGGGGAGGAGACAGGTTAAAGGAGGATTTTTAAGCCTTGAGATAATTGAGAAATGGATTGTGTATGTGTGCCATTCAAAGGGTGAATGGGCAAGACAAATTATTTAAGTGCCTCTGAACAGGGTATGGTAGTAGGTGCCAGGCACACCGGTTTGTGTCAAGAACTGCAACGCTGTGGGTTTTTCACGCTCAACAGTTTCCCATGTGTATCAAGAATGGTCCACCACCCAAACGACATCCAGCCAACTTGACACAACTGTGAACATGGGCCTGCATCCCTGTGGAACACTTTTGACACCTTGTAGAGTCCATGATGAATTGAGGCTGTTCTGAGGGCTAAAGGGGGATGCAAATCAATATTAGGAAAGTGTTCTTAGTGTTTTGTACACTCAGTGTATACACATACTATATATATATATATATATATATATACATATACAGTGGGGGTAAAAAGTATTTAGTCAGCCACCAATTGTGCAAGTTCTCCCACTTAAAAAGATGAGAAAGGCCTGTAATTTTCATCATAGGTACACGTCAATTATGACAGCAAATTGAGAGAAAAAAAATCCAGAAAATCACATTGTAGGATTTTTAATGAATTTATTTGCAAATGATGGTGGAAAATAAGTATTTGGTCACCTACAAACAAGCAAGATTTCTGGCTCTCACAGACCTGTAACTTCTTCTTTAAGAGGCTCCTCTGTCCTCCACTCGTTACCTGTGTCAATGGCACCTGTTTGAACTTGTTATCAGTATAAAAGACACCTGTCCACAACCTCAAACAGTCACACTCCAAACTCTACTATGGCCAAGACCAAAGAGCTGTCAAAGGACACCAGAAACAAAATTATAGACCTGCACCAGGCTGGGAAGACTGAATCTGCAATAGGTAAGCAGCTTGGTTTGAAGAAATCAACTGTGGGAGCAATTATTAGGAAATGGAAGACATACAAGACCACTGATAATCTCCCTCGATCTGGGGCTCCACGCAAGATCTCACCCCGTGGGCTCAAAATGATCACAAGAACGGTGAGCAAAAATCCCAGAACCACACGGGGGGACCTAGTGAATGACCTGCAGAGAGCTGGTACCAAAGTAACAAAGCCTACCATCAGTAACACACTACGCCGCCAGGGACTCAAATCCTGCAGTGCCAGACGTGTCCCCCTGCTTAAGCCAGTACATGTCCAGGCCCATCTGAAGTTTGCTAGAGTGCATTTGGATGATCCAGAAGAGGATTGGGAGAATGTCATATGGTCAGATGAAACCAAAATATAACTTTTTGGTAAAAACTCAACTCGTCGTGTTTGGAGGACAAAGAATGCTGAGTTGCATCCAAAGAACACCATACCTACTGTGAAGCATGGGGGTGGAAACATCATGCTTTGGGGCAGTTTTTCTGCAAAGGGACCAGGACGACTGATCTGTGTAAAGGAAAGAATGAATGGGGCCATGTATCGTGAGATTTTGAGTGAAAACCTCCTTCCATCAGCAAGGGCATTGAAGATGAAATGTGGCTGGGTCTTTCAGCATGACAATGATCCCAAACACACCGCCCGGGCAACGAAGGAGTGGCTTCGTAAGAAGCATTTCAAGGTCCTGGAGTGGCCTAGCCAGTCTCCAGATCTCAACCCCATAGAAAATCTTTGGAGGGAGTTGAAAGTCCGTGTTGCCCAGCGACAGCCCCAAAACATCACTGCTCTAGAGGAGATCTGCATGGAGGAATGGGCCAAAATACCAGCAACAGTGTGTGAAAACCTTGTGAAGACTTACAGAAAACGTTTGACCTGTGTCATTGCCAACAAAGGGTATATAACAAAGTATTGAGAAACTTTCGTTATTGACCAAATACTTATTTTCCACCATAATTTGCAAATAAATTCAGAAAAAATCCTACAATGTGATTTTCTGGATTTTACTTTCTCATTTTGTCTGTCATAGTTGATGTGTACCTATGATGAAAATTACAGGCCTCTCTCATCTTTTTAAGTGGGAGAACTTGCACAATTGGTGGCTGACTAAATACTTTTTTTCCCCACTGTATATAAACATTTGCTTTACAGTGGCTTGCGAAAGTATTCACCCACCTTGGCATTTTTCCTATTTTGTTGCCTTACAACCTGGAATTAAAATGGATTTTTTTGTATCATTAGATTTACACAACATGAAGATGCAAAATATGTTTTATTGTGAAACAAACAAGAAAACAGAAAACTTGAGCGTGCATAACTATTCACCCCCCCCCCCCCCCCCCCCCCAAGTCAATACTTTGTAGAGCCACCTTTTGCAGCAATTACAGCTGCAAGTCTCTTGGGGTATGTCTCTATAAGCTTGGCACATTTAGCCACTGGGATTTTTGCCCATTCTTCAAGGAAAAACTGCTCCAGCTCCTTCAAGTTGGATGGGTTCCGCTGATGTACAGCAATCTTTAAGTCATACCACAGATTCTCAATTGGATTGAGGTCTGGGCTTTGACTAGGCCATTCCAAGACATGTAAATGTTTCCCCTTAAACCACTCGAGTGTTGCTTTACCAGTATGCTTAGGGTCATTGTCCTGCTGGAAGGTGAACCTCCGTCCCAGTCTCAAATCTCTAGAAAACTGAAACTGTATTTAGCGCCATCCATCATTCCTTCAATTCTGACCAGTTTCCCAGTCCCTGCCAATGAAAAACATCCCCACAGCATGATGCTGCCACCACCATGCTTCACTGTGGGGATGGTGTTTACATTTACATTTTAGTCATTTATCAGACGCTCTTATCCAGAGCGACTTACAGTTAGTGAGTGCATACATTTTCATACTGGCCCCCCGTGGGAAACGAACCCACAACCCTGGCGTTGCAAGCGCCATGCTCTACCAACTGAGCTACACGGGATGAGGAGCGGTGTTGGGTTTGCGCCAGACAGAGCGTTTTCCTTGATGGCCAAAAAGCTCGATTTTAGTCTCATCTGACCAGAGTACCTTTTTTTCTGGCCACTCTTCCATAAAGCCCATCTCTATGGAGTGTATGGCTTAAAGTGGTCCTATTTCTGGCCATGCATGTATCTGCAGAAATAGGCTATAAATATTCATATTTAGTTGCACGGTATCTGAGCAGTTTTAAAAGGAAAAACAATTAAGAATTATAATTGAACTTCCTATAAATGTATCCTCTTCTCTGTCTCCCTCCCGTCTCCTAGGTGTTGAACTGCATTGTTGAGATGGTGGAGAAGACGCGGCGTTCGGTGGCTGTGCTGCGGCGCTGTCAGGAGTCGGACCGCGAGGAGCTCAACTACTGGCGGCAGCGCTCCAGCGAGCAGGAAGACCCCCGCAAAGGAGGGGCCACCGCCGCCGTGCCCGCCCCCTTCTCCAAGACCCGCAGCCCCCACACAGCAACGGTGCCCGCCCCCTTCTCCAAGACCCGCAGCCCCCACACAACCGAGGGACTCAGCAGTGGTGGGTAGTCTTTTATCTTTACATTATAACTAGCTAACTCTTATGATATCAAACTATGGATGAGAAGTTAAGTTCATTTCTCACCTTAGTATTTGTCCTTTAATGATTGAATACATTATATAGATTTGTTGATCAGGTGTGTATCTTGTCATATGTGAGTCCTGTCGAATCAATCAAGGGATAAGTGATAACAGTTAGTAGTCCCCTTGATGGTGAGCTGCTGAACTGAAGCAACTGCCACCAGCTACTGAGCGCCCACAGTCACCATATAGGCTGCCCTCTTGTGTTCATCTGCAGAACTACACCCATCAACACTACTACTGAGACGTTTAGATCCTATACATACAGGTCGCTTCCCAAATGGTGCCCTATTCCCTATGAAGTGCAATACGTTTGACAGGGTTCCATAGGGCTCTGGTCAAAAGTAGTGCACTATGTTGGGAATAGGGTGCCATTTGGGACGCAGACACAGTCTTGCTGGCAGTGTTTATCTCTCAGCGCTTGTCTGCTCGTCTCTCCGGGGCCAATGCTGCCCCGTGGCCCCCAGACATGTGCCAGCGCTGCCCCGTCCAGATTGGCCACAGAAGGTCCTGGCAGTGCCAGTCTGCCATCCTGTAAGACCCAGATCTGGCTGCCCCACCGCCTGGCCAGAGCGCCATCTGTGTGCCTGGACACAGTGTACACAGCCCAAACGCAGCCTGGGCACCACAGAAATTGGGCATGGGCATAGGAGCAGTACAGAGAGAGAACAGACAGAATGTAGCTACAGCTTGGTTGTCGGCCCCTCTGTGCTAGCCATTGTACTCACTATTCAAGCTGCCCGGCTATTCAGTTCAGCTGGACAACTGGGAAAGGTTTAATTTGGTGTGGCTAGCTATTGAGGGAGATTGTGTATCTTACGTAAATAGAGGATGATGCTGCTGCACATGATGCTAATCTCATTCACTCTCTTCTCTCTCTCTTCTCTCTCTCTTATCTCTCTCTTATCTCTCTCTTCTCTTTCTCTTCTCTCCCTCTCACTCTCTTCTTTCCATGTCACAGAATCGCAGAGAGACTTTGCGCCGCGACCAGGCTCGGGCTACGTGCCTGATGAGATCTGGAGAAAAGCTGGTAAGGCCTTGTACAACAGTGGTGTCTGTGCCTGTGTGTGTCTGTGTGTGTCTGTGTTTGTGTGTCTGCCCTCCTCCTCCCCCTCTCTCTCTATCTCTCATTAAAAAAACATTATTTAAAAACATTTTATGTAAAGATCTCTTACAAAGTGTGTACTATAACCTGAACATACCACAACAATATAACCCTGACAGAGGAGGCGGTGAACGAGGTGAAGCGTCAGGCCATGGACGAGGTCCAGAAAGCAGTGGCCGAGGCGGAGCACAAGGCCTTTGAGATGATCGCGTCCGAGCGGGCCAAGATGGAGAAGACACTGTCCGAGGCCAAGAGGAAGGCCACCGAGGACGCCATCCAGGTCATCAACGAGCAGGAAGACTCCAGCGAGGTATGGAGGATATATTAGTACATGACTGTATACACACATACTGTGAAGTGAGAGTCATAGTGATGGGGACACACACACACACACTCTTCTCCTCCTATTAGTGAACTTAACTCTCTCCCCCTGCTCATAGTTTACACTACACATACACAGCCGTGCATAGCTGTAGTATATTATTGATCTCCACTAAACTCTCCATCTCCCTCTCTCTCTCCCCCTCAGTGTTGCTGGAACTGTGGACGCAAGGCCAGCGAGACGTGCAGCGGCTGCAATGCGGCGCGTTACTGCGGCTCCTTCTGCCAGCACAAGGACTGGGAGCGCCACCACCTCATCTGCAGCCCCGGCCTGCAGACCCAGCCCAAGCCCGTGTCCGCCATCACCGCAGCCAGGGCCGCTGCAGCCGCCGCCGCTGTTACCGCAGGAGCCAAGGCCCCCGAGGGCGTACCAACCGCTGCCAGCCCCGGGGGGGAGAAGGGGTCGGTCCCCTCTCGTTCCTCCACTCCGTCCACTCCCACAGTGCTAGAGACCAATGGGCAGTAGGAACTAGGACTAGGACTAGTGATACTTGCTCTCACTCAAGATGGCCTCCATTCCCATTTTCCTTCCATTCTGTTGTTCCTGACTGTTCATAATGGACACCAGGACTGTATGCCCCAAAATGGCTTCCTTTCTTTGTTTCCTGTTCCTCTCGAACTGCTGACCGGTGAAAGGTGCTGGTTTCCATTGTTCCATCGTTTGGCTGTCACCCGTCGGGTATCTTTAGGTTAGCGGTTGGCTATTTAGGTTCTAAAGGTATCTTTAGGTTAGCGGTTGGCTATTTAGGTTCTAAAGGTATCTTTAGGTTAGCGGTTGCGAGGGAGAGGAGAGGAGGGAAGGAAGCTGTTTTGAAGACTTGACACCGACCTTAATTTAGCCAAGGAAGTGACGTCATGTCATGGACAGGAAATGAGTGAACGGAGGAGGAAATTAGGTCATTGATGTCACCAGTCATGTCACACACAGAAAGAGGACAAATGGGGAACGGTTTGCTTTGGTAATGGTGGGCAGAAGACAGACAGACTCATCTGCTTTGGGACTTGGAGGATCCATCTTCAACATTTGGACAAACAGACAATCCACCCGACAGATGGACACTTGTTTCACTTCATCCAAAATCTCAATCCCTGAGACAACTGAGGACCGACTTCAGACCAAGCTTCTTTTTTTTTTAAGGGGACAATGGGGGGGGGGGGGTGTATGAGATTTGGAATGGTCCTTTATACCCACTTGGGTGAGTGATGGACGAAGTACTCTCTGCATATTTCCTAGTTTACCATTGTGTATATAAAGCTAAGAGCAAAGAGGGTTATGGGTCGGTGTTGACAGTGTCATAAACAGTACCAGCTCTAGAGCATCTCATGTCTGGAAATACATTTTGGAGGTGACATGATAGCGAAGTCACCTCCGCAATCCTGTTTGTATAGCTCTCCTACTTTTCTTGCTCGCACAAGTTATTCGTCAGGTTCCTTTTTGAGTGTGCGTATGTACGCTTCTGTCAAAACGGTCGTTCCATCGGTCGATATTGTAAAATAAAGAATTATGACTCATTTCAGAGCAATATACAAATACTAAGTGTTGAGGTATTCACAAGCTGTTATGCATCACCAAAGTTTTCAAACGCTAAATGAGTGTGTCACTGCCTGTAACTGACTGCTGTTGTTACACAGAATAAATATACAGAAACACTTGTTTTGTTCTATGATGCGTATCTCATCTATCTTCATGATCAGCCATCCATCCACACCCAGAGTTACACAATACAAATGGCAGAGAGTAAGATGGTGGAAAGATTCAAATGCAAAACAACAAAGTTCTACAGACTTTCGGACATTTGCAGTTTTCTCCCACAGTCATTGTTAAACCTCACGTTACCAGTTGTACAATTCTGGGCCAGTTTACTTTAGAGCTAACATCGCTGTGAGGTTTGCACTGGTTTTCCATCAGGAATAAAATACTGTATTATTAGTTACAGTAAAATCTAAT
Organism: Coregonus lavaretus; assembly: GCF_964263955.1. Taxonomy (NCBI): domain Eukaryota; kingdom Metazoa; phylum Chordata; class Actinopteri; order Salmoniformes; family Salmonidae; genus Coregonus; species Coregonus lavaretus. The sequence goes on from NC_139995.1 coordinate 52,092,881, forward strand.
CAAATGCAACTATGCAATTGTATTTCCATGTGGCTCAGTTGATAGAGCATGGTGTTTGCAACACCAGGGTTGTGGGTTTGATTCCCACGGGGGACCAGTACAGAAAAGTATGAAAATGTATGCACTCATTATTGTAAGTCGCTCTGGATAAGAGTGCCTGCTAAATGACAAGAAATGTGGTTCATTTATCCCACTGGGGCATTTATTGACAATTACTAAAAAAGGAATAACACAGAGATATAGGAGGTATAGAATAAAGATAGTCACATATTTAAGTAGCCTATTGTTTTTTGCTTTCCTCTTTAAATCTGGGAAAAGTTCAAAGCTCACACTGGTTCAACATCTTGAGTGACTCTTTTCTTGCCCTCTCTCTGAATCTCAGGAGTACATGTATGAACAAAACATTGAATTATAGCTTTTTCAGCATTAGATAAAGTCAAGCATTTAGGATCCTTTCTTTAATGTAATATCTGTTGATTGTTACCATGGAGATGATTGTGGTGTTGTTAGTTGTAAGATTATCAGAAATAATGCTTTATTTTGTGAGCCACGTTTTCCTTCTAAAACACATATTTTGTTATGAAACATAACTTCATATGAAAATAAATCTTAGAATGAAGTAGAATATCGAAATAAAGACAACATTACTCAAATGTCTAGCTTTTGGTCTTTTATCAGAAATGTAGTTAAAGTATGGGAGTAGCATTTCATCTTAATGGCACGTTTTGCATTTGTTTTCCTTGGAGTTGTCCACGTTCCTAGATAGAGGACCAGAGAGACAGAGATAGTGCAGGACTAATGCACACACACACACCTCTTAGCTTCAAATTATTTACCGTGTGTTCATATTCCAAGTCTGCACTACTATATATATAAAAAATAAAAAAAATCGTATCGCAGAAGTTCAGCATTACAGAGTGATTGAAATTTAAAGGCAACGGTCACGCATTAGCAGAGACTGCATTCACTGTAAAATCTGTATATGTCGGCTCAATCAGAAAGCCTTACAACGGTCATGCGTTAGCGGAGACTGCATTTACGGTAAACTCTGAATATGTCGGCTCAATCGGAAAAACCTTACATTTCTATCGCGCTATAACTACCGAGGTATGAAAAATGTATGCACTCACTAACTATAAGTTGCTCTGGATAAGAGCGTCTGCTAAATGACTAAAATGTCAAATGAGCTAATGTTATGTTGACAAACGCTAAAACCAAAATAAGTTTCAAGCGTTCCCTATACCTTCTTTAAATGAGAAGGTATGCAAACACTGCAGGTGGTAAACAGGATTTCTTAAATCATGTATTCTGCTAGTCTATAGAACCATGGCTTCAACCTATAGATCCAAAATGCTTACTAATAGTGAAAAAGAACCCAGTTAACAAGTGTTGTGTACTAGGGACAAGTGACAAAATGGATGTAGTCTACTTGACAGTGGATAAAATATCATAGATATTGTATTTTCAAGCATATAGAATCCAGGGTACCGAGGAGCTCTCCTGCAAGCCAACTAATACAGCCTACATCAATGATCAGTGATACTCAAATGGCGGCCCATGGGCCACATCCGGACCGCGAGACAATGAAATGTGGCCCTCAGCTGTCTTATCGTTTTGAGTATGGCCTTCATAGTCATCCATTATCCATTTACCACATTCTTAAAATGACCCAGCCATTGGGTTATACAAAGAGATTATGGCGTACGTTTTGGCTATGATTCAATTCTAGGTAGAAGTGAATCAAGAAATAACATAAAATACCTTGAAGGGACGTACAGTGGCTTGCGAAAGTTTTCACCACCCTTGGCATTTCTCCTATTTTGTTGCCTTACAACCCCCCCCCCCCCCCCCCCCCCCCAAGTAATTTTTTTCATTTCACTTCACCAATTTGGACTATTTTGTGTATGTCCATTACATGAAATCCAAATAAAAATCAATTTAAATTACAGGTTGTGATGCAACAAAATAGGAAAAACGCCAAGGGGGATGAATACTTTTACAAGGTACTGTATCAAGTAACTTCAGTCTAATCGAAGTTCCCTGATATAAATATGTCAGTCAAACATCTCGCTTACAAATGTGTCTTTTTGCACTATCTTTGTTGTTACACATCTTTGTTGCTAGGCAATTGCAAGGACATGTAGGCTTAATATGAGTGTTGCAAGGTTGGCTTCAGTGTATCTTAACTCCATCAACGCTGTTGGGTTATATGCAGTATCCACATCTATTGGAGTCTGTTGGGTTATATACAGTATCCACATCTATTGGAGCCTGTTGGGTTATATACAGTATCCACATCTATTGGAGCCTGTTGGGTTATATACAGTATCCACACCTATTGGAGCCTGTATATCTTGTTAATGCAGTATCCACACCTATTGGAGCCTATATATCTTGTTAATGCTGTATCCACACCTATTAGAGCCTGTATATCTTGTTAATGCAGTATCCACATCTATTAGAGCCTTTATATCTTGTTAATGCAGTATCCACATCTATTAGAGCCTGTATATCTTGTTAATGCAGTATCCACACCTGTTTGAGCCTGTATATCTTGTTAATGCAGTATCCACACCTATTGGAGCTTGTATATCTTGTTAATGCAGTAAACCATTGATCCAGGAGAAAGATGCACCTTTATTGAAAAGGTACAAAGCAGCAAGGGAAGAATCGAGGCCCTTTCTCCTGAGAATCAATTATTTGGAAGATGTTCTTTCGTTTCATATTCTGCTATTCATAATGCAGTCTGCTTTGCATCTCTGACGTCCATAAAATATTTACTAGTCCTTGAAATTGACTGTGATCAGGGATTCATATGCGAAGGTGGAGGTCAACACGTTGATGGGGGGACTTTATGGTAATACCATAGTACACCAGCAGATGGTGGTGCAACACTTCCACACAATTCAATCCAGAGTGGAGAGTTTGGGGCAATTCCATTTCCACATAGTTCCAGGAAAATTCATTTAAATTCAGTTCATTGAAGATATTGACAGTTGTTTTCAATTATGATATGGCTTGTTTTTTTATTGCAGAAAATAGTCCCACAATACAAACATTAATGGTACAGTAAATAGTATATATGCAGGCAAATACATTTGATTTCTCAGGGGTAGTTGGAGATTGATGTAATGCATTGCTCTTTAATGCATGCATTTGTAATGGCCCATGTTACAGTCCATCTTCATGATATCAATGTTTGGACATTATTCTGTCTGGGTCAATCGACAAAAGCCAAGATAAGTAGAAAATCATGTACCTTTTCATTGTTTAAGACTGTAGCTTCCCTATATGTGAGTGTACTAAGATTTATGTTAAGAGGCTTTATAACACAGGTGGTATTTCACTCCCCCTGGAACCAAGTTGGCTGTTTCAAGCCCCACTCTGGTTGTTCCTACACTAGCCTTTCTGTCAGGACCTAAGAACATAGTAAAGTATATGTAATTTTTCTGGAGAAATATAAAAATACAATCACAAAACCCCTTCCAACCCCACCTTTCCTCTTTACTCAATACCATCCATCAAATACAACTAAGAGCAAGGATATGTTCAGCAATAAGATTCAACACTGACAGTAAACAATACAAAATAATAGTCATGATAATCGTTTCTTTTCATTCTGTATATTTAATACAGGAACAAATGGATCTCAGTCTAGATATTATTTTGGCTCAAGACAGCGTTTACTGGTGTTCCCCTTACATAGGGGAGATCAGGAAACCACTGAATATGTTGTAATTTCTGTCATCTACAGTGAGCCTGTAGCTGAAGGGGAGGCACACTCTAGAGTCACTCCATCGGATACATTCTTTGCCACATTATACCCTGGTCATTCTTGAACAAGCCTACGTACACACCCACCCACTGTCACCCGTTGTGATGTCCATGGCACTGAATCTGAAGTATTAGACTCATCTCACTGGTGCTGTGAAGACACCTGCATCAGAGATCAACACCCCTCAATCTGAAACAATGCCTCTTCAGAACTAATGTAGTATATTGGGCTCAGACCCCTTCTTTATATAGACACTGGTCCTGGTGAACCAATACATGGGAACTAACAGGTGTCATCAGTGGAACATTTTGAGAACATCGTACAAAGTGAAGGGTTGTTCAAGTGTGTACTTTTGGCACTATTCCATTGGTACCATTGTCCCAGGTAAGCTAAATCAAGTGTACCTCAAGTGTTTTAAAGGATATTATGTACTGGTCTGGTTAAAACACGTTCTATGTAATGTAATCCTGATTTAATCTAGGTAATGAGAACCCAACCGATTTATATCAGTCCACAGATATTGGCCACATTGATATTCAGTGTGTACTATCCCTTTAATAATGTAGCCTCTGTGTATGTGAACCTATCAGTATTCTGTTAAGAGGTCTGGAGCTTTATGGCACAGGTGGAAGTGCAATCCCTGGACCCACTGGTTGGCTGTTTCAAACCCCGCTCTGGCTGTTCCTCTTTAATGTCTACTCTACTAGCCTTTTCTATGGGGTCGTTCCACATTAAATCAAAACATTTTTGACCCCACCCCTTTTGATTAGAACAAAACTTTCCATACATGTTTGCCCATGGTAGAAGTGGTTAGAAACAGACTTTCTGGACCTGAATGACAAAACATTAAGGAGATTGAGGTGCTCATAGTTTGGACTCATTTTGGACCCTCCACCCTTCCATGAAATACCCATATCTCTGTCACTGATAAAGATATAACTTTGATTTTGATATCATTTGAAAGCTTATAAATAGTACAAAAGATAAGTCATGATAATTGTTCCACTTTTTATTCTGTATATTTAATACAGGAACAATTTGGAGCTCAGACCACCTATGTCTAGATATATTTTTGGCTCAACACAGTGTTTGTGGTGTTCCCTCACATAGGGAAGATCAGGACACCACTGAGTATGTTGTGATTATTGCTATCGTCAACGAGCCTGTGGTTAGAGGGGAGGCGCATGAAGACCAAGTCTCCCTCCCCCAGCTCTAGAGTCACTCCATTCGATACATTCACTCTGTGTCCGTGACTTTTGTACTGATATGACCACATTATACCCAGGTCGTTCTTGAACAAACGTAAGGCCACGTACTGCGAGAAACGGTTGTCCGTGGCACTGAATCTGAAGTAGTCACTGGTGCTGTGAAGACAGCTGCATCAGATACAAAACATGGAGATATCAACACTGTTTGTCTCTCATAGAAACTGCAGCATCCTGTTAGTGATGTTGGACTCAGTGCTTATAGCTGGCCCCGGTGGACACGTGTATATTACATGTAGATTGGTGTGTGAGCTGTACCTGAAATTGGGCTGTAGGCTTGGCCGATGTTGTTGATTACATTTGGGTAGACCACAGTGGTGTCAGTATTGCAGGGTCCCACGTCTTTACCTAAAGCAGCAGATAATTATATTGAACACAGTCTCTTGTGACGAACTGTAACATAAATGTAACATCTGGCAGCATATATGGATCTCTCAGTGAGGTAGGGCTGGTTGATGGTTTGGCATCACTGATTATTTTGACAATTCAACAATCATTTAAAATATAATGCAACAGTCAGTGGGGAAAAACAACTAAAACCCCCTTTTCCCTTCATTACCTCCATTCTCTCTCTTCAGATCCTCCACCTGGCTCTCACTGGCTGTCAAATTTTATTTGTCACTTGCTTCTTAAATAACAGGAGTAGACTAACAGTGAAATGCTTACTTATGGGCCCTTCCGAACAAGTGAAATGCTTACTTATGGGCCCTTCCGAACAAGTGAAATGCTTACTTATGGGCCCTTCCGAACAATGCAGAGAGAAAGAAAATAGAGAAATAATAGAAAACTATAACACGTGATGATAAAAGTAAAAATAAATACACAATGATTAACGATAACTTGCCTATATACACGGGGTACCAGTACTGAGTCGATGTACAGGGGTACGAGGTCATTGAGGTAGATACTGGTATGCAATCTGGTTTCCACTCAGGTTATGGATGTGTCACTGCAACCTTAAAGATCCTAAATGATGTCACCATTGCCCTTGATTCTAAGCAATGTTGTGCTGCTATTTTTATTGACTTGGCCAAAGCTTTTGAAACGGTAGACCATTCCATTCTTGTGAGCCGACTAAGGAGTATTGGTGTCTCTGAGGGGTCTTTGGCCTGGTTTGCTAACTACCTCTCTCAAAGAGTGCAATGTATAAAGTCAGAACATCTGCTGTCTCAGCCACTACCTGTCACCAAGGGAGTACCTCAAGGCTCAATCCTAGGCCCCACGCTCTTCTCAATTTACATCAACAACATAGATCAGGCAGTAGGAAACTCTCTCATCCATTTATATGCAGATGATACAGTCTTATACTCAGCTGGCCCCTCCCCAGATGGTGTGTTGAATGCTCTACAACAAAGCTTTCTTAGTGTCCAACAAGCTTTCTATGCCCTTAACCTTGTTCTGAACACCTCCAAAACAAAGGTAATGTGGTTCGTTAAGAAGAATGCCCCTCTCCCCACCAGTGTGATTACTACCTCTGAGGTCACCTCATACAAGTACTTGGGAGTATGGCTAGACGATACAATGTCCTTCCCTCAGCACATATCCAAGCTGGAGGCAAAGGTTAAATCTAGACTTGGATTGCTGTATCGTAATCGCTCCTCTTTCACCCCAGCTGCCAAACAGATGACCATCCTACCCATACTAGATCGGCAGTTAAGGGTACTCTCGAGCATCTAGATGTTCTTAACCATTCAGCCATCAGATTTGCAACCAATGCTCCTTATAGGACACATCACTGCACTCTCTGCATACCCATCGCAACACCCACTGATGCTTATTTATAAAACCCTCTTAGACCTCACTACCCCCTATCTAAGATACTTACTGCAGCCCTCATCCTCCACATACAACACCCATTCTGCCAGTCACATTCTGTTAACCTCTTAATGATCTGACCCTTTTTTTCAATTTTTGCCTAAAATGACATACACAAATCTAACTGCCTGTAGCTCTGGACCTGAAGCAAGGATTTGCATATTCCTGATACCATTTGAAAGGAAACACTTCGAAGTTTGTGGAAATGTGAAATTAATGGAGGAGAATATAGATCTGGTAAAAGATAATACAAAAAAAAAAAACATGCGTTTTCTATTATTTTTTTGTTCCATCATCTTTGAAATGTTAGAGAAAGGCCACAATATAATATTGCAGTTTAGACGCAATTTAGATTTTGGCCACTAGAAGGCAGCAGGGTGTGTGCAAAGTTTTAGATTGATCCAGTGAAGCGTTGCAATACTGGACTATTTTGTATCAAGTCTGCCGAAATGTGCCGAATTGGTCAATTGATACATTTTCAAGTACATAACCATAGAGAACATACAAAAATGATATGGTAATATAAAATGTAAGTTCACACACTCCCAGGAATGTCATACATGATGAATCATTAGCTTATACACTAACGTTCACACATCTAGATGGCTGGGCGGGGTGGGTGTGGAGCCAGAGAAAGCAAGGGTTCAAACTGTAGAACCCAGTTCCTACATTTGAATATAAAAATGGATTTTATCAAACAAAACTATGCTACATTTTATCTATGGGACCCTCAGGATGACAAATCAGAGCAAGATTACTGAATGTAAGTACATTATTTACCTTCAGAGGTGAATGTATCAAACCAGTTGCCGTGATAAGTTTTTTGTTGTTGTTTACTCTCCTCAAACAATAGCATGGTATTTTTCACTGTAATAGCTACTGTAAATTGGACAGTGCAGTTAGATTAACAAGAATTTAAGCTTTCTGCCCATATAAGATATGTCTATGTCCTGGAAAGTTTGCTGTTACTTACAACAGTCATGCTAATCACATTAGCGCATGTTAGCTCAACTGTCCCGTATACGGGACACCGATCAAATAGAGGTTAAAGGTCCCGACAGCACACACATCCCTGGGTCGCTCCTCTTTTCAGTTCGCGGCAGCTAGCGACTGGAACGAGCTGCAAAAAATACTCAAACTGGACAGTTTTATCTCCATCTCTTCATTCAAATACTCAATCATGGACACTCTTACTGACACTTGTGGCTGCTTCACGTGATGTATTGTTGTCTCTACCTTTTTGCCCTTTGTGCTGTTGTCTGTGCCCAGTAATGTTTGTTTCATGTTTTGTGCTGCTACCATGTTGTGCTGCTGCCATGTTGTGTTGCTACTGTGTTGTTGTCATGTGTTGCTACCATGCTGTGTTGTCATGTGTTGCTGCCATGCTGTGTTGTTGTCTTAGGTCTCTCTTTATGCAGTGTTGTGGTGACTCTCTTGTGGTGATGTGTGTTTTGTCCAATATTTTTATTTTTAATCCCAGTCCCCGTCCCCGTAGGAGGCCTTTTGCCTTTTGGTAGGCCGTCATTGTAAATAAGAATTTGTTTTTAACTGACTTGCCTAGGTAAATAAAAGTTAAATAAAATAAATATAAATACTGTATATACTGTACATATAACTAGGAATAAAGTGACAGATAATAAACAATAGCAGCAGTGTATGTGATGAGTCAAAAAGTTAGTGCAAAAAGGCTCAATGCACATAGTCCGGGTAGCTACAGTATTTTGTTAACTATTTAACTATTTAGCCGTTTTTTGGCTTGGGGGTAGAAGCTGTTCAGGGTCCTGTTGGTTCCAGACTTGGAACATCTGTACCACTTGCCGTGGAGTAGAAGAGAGAACAGTCTATGACTTGGGTGGCTGGAGTCTTTGACAATTTTTAGGACCTTCCTCTGACACCATCTGGGATAGAGGTCCTGGATGGCAGGGAGCTCTGCCCCAGTGATGTACTGGGCCGTACGCACTACCATCTGCAGAGCATTGCAGTCAGATGCCAAGCAGTTGCCATAACAAGTGGTGATGCAGCCAGTCAAGATGCTCTCAATGGTGCAGCTGTTTAACTTTTTGAGGATCTAAGGGCCCATAACAAATCTTTTCAGCCTCTTGAGGGGGAAGAGGCACTGTCGTGCCAATTTCACGACTGTGTTGATGTGTTTGGACCATGATAGGTCCTTAGTAATGTGGACACCAAGGAACTTGAAGCTCTCTACCCGCTCCACTACAGCCCCATCGATGTGGATGGGGGTGTGCTCGGCCCTCCGTTTCCTGTAGTCCAAGATCAGCTCCTTTGTCTTGCTGACATTGAGGGAGAGGTTGTTGTCCTGGCACTACACTGCCAGGTCTCTGACCTCCTCCCTATATGCTATCTCATCGTTGTCGGTGATCAGGCCTACCACCTTCGTGTTGTCGGCAAACTTAATGATAGTGTTGGAGTCGTGCGCTGCCACGCTGTCATGGGTGAACAGGGAGTACAGGAAGGGACTGAGCACGCACCCCTGAGGAGCCCCCGTGTTGAGGGTCAGCGTGGCGGATGTGTTTTTACCTACCCTCACCACCTGGGGGCGGCCCGTCAGGAAGTCCAGGATCCAGTTGCAGAGAGAGGTGTTCAGTCCCAGGGTCCTTGAAGGGCACTATGGTGTTGAACGCAAAGCTGTAATCAATTAACAGTATTCTCATGTATGTGTTCCTTTTGTCCATGTGGGAAAGGGCAGTGTGGAGTGCAATAGCGATGGTGTCATCTGTGGATCTGTTGTGGCGGTATGCCAATTGGAGTGGGTCCAGGGTGTCTGGGATGATGGTGTTGATGTGAGCCATGACCAGCCTTTCAAAGCATTTCATGGCTAACGATGTGAGTGCGCATCCTGGTAGTCCGTCTGGCCCTGTGACCTTGTGAATGTTGACCTGTTTAAAGGTCTTACTCAGATCGGCTACGGAGAGCGTGATCCCAAAGTCGTCCGGAACAGCTGGTGGTCTCATGCATGGTTCAGTGTTGCTTGCCTTGAAGTGAGCATAAAATGAATTTAGCTTGTCTGGTGGCTTGTGTCACTTGGCAGCTCGCGGCTGGGTTTCCCTTTGTAATCCATTATACTTTGCAAGTCCACATCCGACAAGCGTCAGAGCCGGTGTAGTAGGATTCGATCTTAGTCATATATTGACTCTTTGCCCGTTTGATGGTTAGCGGAGGGTGTGGCGGAATTTCTTATAAGCGTCCGAATTAGTGTTCCGCTACTTGAAAGTGGCAGCTCTAGCTTTTAGCTCAGTGCGGATGTGGCCTATAATCCATTGCTTCTGGTTGGGATATGTACTTACGGTCACTGTGGGGACGACTTCGTCGATGCACTTATATATACAGTGGGGAGAACAAGTATTTGATACACTTACAATTTTGCAGGTTTTCCTACTTACAAAGCATGTAGAGGTCTGTAATTTATATCATAGGTACACTTCAACTGTGAGAGATGGAATCTAAAACAAAAATCCAGAAAATCACATTTATGATTTTGAAGTAATTAACTTGCATTTTATTGCATGACATAAGTATTTGATCACCTACCAACCAGTAAGAATTCCGGCTCTCACAGACCTGTTAGTTTTTCTTTAAGAAGCCTTCCTGTTCTCCACTCATTACCTGTATTACATTTACATTACATTTACGTCATTTAGCAGACGCTCTTATCCAGAGCGACTTACAAATAGGATAACTGCACCTGTTTGAACTCGTTACCTGTATAAAAGACACCTGTCCACACACTCAATCAAACAGACTCCAACCTCTCCACAATGGCCAAGACCAGAGAGCTGTGTAAGGACATCAGGGATAAAATTGTAGACCTGCACAAGGCTGGGATGGGCTACAGGACAATAGGCAAGCAGCTTGGTGAGAAGGCAACAACTGTTGGCGCAATTATTAGAAAATGGAAGAAGTTCAAGATGACGGTCAATCACCCTCGGTCTGGGGCTCCATGCAAGATCTCACCTTGTGGGGCATCAATGATCATGAGGAAGGTGAGGGATCAGCCCAGAACTACACGGCAGGACCTGGTCAATGACCTGAAGAGAGCTGGGACCACAGTCTCAAAGAAAACCATTAGTAACACACTACGCCGTCATGGATTAAAATCCTGCAGCGCACGCAAGGTCCCCCTGCTCAAGCCAGCGCATGTCCAGGCCCGTTTGAAGTTTGCCAATGACCATCTGGATGATCCAGAGGAGGAATGGGAGAAGGTCATGTGGTCTGATGAGACAAAAATATAGCTTTTTGGTCTAAACTCCACTCGCCGTGTTTGGAGGAAGAAGAAGGATGAGTACAACCCCAAGAACACCATCCCAACCGTGAAGCATGGAGGTGGAAACATCATTCTTTGGGGATGCTTTTCTGCAAAGGGGACAGGACGACTGCACCGTATTGAGGGGAGGATGGATGGGGCCATGTATCGCGAGATCTTGGCCAACAACCTCCTTCCCTCAGTAAGAGCATTGAAGATGGGTCGTGGTTGGGTCTTCCAGCATGACAACGACCCGAAACACACAGCCAGGGCAACTAAGGAGTGGCTCCGTAAGAAGCATCTCAAGGTCCTGGAGTGGCCTAGCCAGTCTCCAGACCTGAACCCAATAGAAAATCTTTGGAGGGAGCTGAAAGTCTGTATTGCCCAGCAACAGCCCCGAAACCTGAAGGATCAGGAGAAGGTCTGTATGGAGGAGTGGGCCAAAATCCCTGCTGCATTGTGTGCAAACCTGGTCAGGTCCTACAGGAAACGTATGATCTCTGTAATTGCAAACAAAGGTTTCTGTACCAAATATTAAGTTCTGCTTTTCTGATGTATCAAATACTTATGTCATGCAATAAAATGCAAATTAATTACTTAAAAATCATACAATGTGATTTTCTGGATTTTTGTTTTAGATTCCGTCTCTCACAGTTGAAGTGTACCTATGATAAAAATTACAGACCTCTACATGCTTTGTAAGTAGGAAAACCTGCAAAATCGGCAGTGTATCAAATACTTGTTCTCCCCACTGTATACACTAACAGTCAAAAGTTTGGACACACCTACTCATTCAATGATTTTTCTTCATTTTTACTATGTTTTACATTGTAGAATAATAGTGAAGACATCAAAACTATGAAATAACACATATGGAATCATGTAGTAACCAAAAAAGTGTTAAAAAAATCTAAATATATTTTATATTTGAGATTCTTCAAATAGCCACCCTTTACCTTGATGACAGCTTTGCACACTCTTGGCATTCTCTCAACCAGCTTCATGAGGTAGCTTTTTTTTCTTACAATGAATACCTATTATTAAATATTATTATTTTTTATTCCAAAATATTGTTTTTTTTATCAATTAGTATATTTGAGTTTAACCATAATATTTGTTGTAATATTTGTTCGGTCTTTTCTGGTGGATTAAAGTGAAATTGCAACCAACTTTCTATGGCTTGTTTTAAAAATAGCAATATTTTGGAGATTATTTCATTTTTAAATAACCGAAAGTGAGAGGTTGTAATCTGAATAAAGTTAAAAAGGCCATTCTTGAACATGGGGTGAGACATTCTTACTAATCTGCTAGAGAACCAGTTCGGATTTAAGTATAATTTTTGAATGACTGAAGCCTTTACTGAGAGGTCTAGTGCTTTAATATTTAATAATTTCTGTCCATTATATAAATAGGCCTGTTTACTATTATCTGGCTTGCTGTTCCAAATAAAATTGAATATTTTTTGCTCATATAATTTAAAAAACAAGTGGCTAGGTGTAGGCAAGGCCATAAGCAAATAGGTAAACTGGGATATGACTAAAGAGTTAATCAGGGTGATATTTCCACAAATAGACAGGTATTTTCCTTTTCTATTCTTGCTAACTTTCTATTAAAATGTATTGTAATGAGATCATTTCTTTCTTTCGGGATATGTATACTGAGTATGTCCACTTCACCATCAGACCATTTTATTGGTAAACTACACGGTAATGGGAAAGTGGTATTTTTAAGTGATCCAATACGTATATTATAGTATACATCATAATTTGGTTGTAATCCAGAGAGGTTAGAAAAAGTATCTAGATCATCTATGAGGCTGTGGAGGGATCCACATTTTGGATTTAAAAGAAAACATGAATCATCAGCGTACAATGACACCTTTGTTTTTAAGCCCTGGATTTCTATGCCCTTGATATTATTGTTGGATCTGATTTTAATAGCTATCATTTCGATGGCCATAATAAATAGATATGCCGATAGTGGACAACCTTGTTTTACTCCTCTTGACAGTTTAAAACTTTCTGAGAAGTAGCCATTATTTACTATTTTACACCTAAGGTTACTATACATAACTTTAACCCATTGTATAAGAGATTCTCCAAAATTGAAATATTCCTGGCATTTATATATAAATTCCGGTCGTACTTAACCAAAAGCCTTTTCAAAGTCAGCTATGAATAGCAGGCCTGGTTTCCCAGATTTTTCATAGTGTTCTATTGTTTCCAGTACTTTAATTCTAAGCGCTATGCACTTGCATCACAACACTGAAGTGTAAGGGGCCTCCAATTTCTTTTATGGACTGGATCTTTATATTTACCACTTGGGTCCTGTTTCAGTAATAATGAAAATCAGACCTTCTTGTTGAGTATCTGATAATCTACCATTTTTATAGGAGTGGTTAAAACATGCCAATAACGGTCCTCTGAGTACATCAAAAAAGTTTTGGTATACCTCAACTGGCACTTTCCTGGACACTTTAATTGCATCAAGAAGTTCCCCCTCTGTAATTTGGCCTTCACATGAGTCTTTCTGTATAGATGTTAATTTTACATTATTAATAGGAAAAAAATCCTTACAATTAACTGGTTAGTGGAGATGGAGGAGACTGAAAGGAAAACATATGCTTAAAGTACTTTACTTCCTCTTTCAAAATATCGGTTGGTTAATCATGGGTGACTCCGTCATTTGTAACAAGTTTCAGTAAATTATTTTTGGTAGCCTTTCAATATGGTGCATTTTCCCCCATATTCCATTCAGTTTGCTTTATTTTAATAATATATTACACTTGATCTTTCTTGAATAAGATCCTCCATTTATTTTTATTTTTCCTCTAATGTATTCTGTGCCTCTATGGTACTGTTTTTATTGCCTTCTATCTGTCCTGTTAATCCCTCTATTTCCTTTCTTAATATGGATTATTTTGACTTAAATTGCTTTTGTTTTAAAGATGAGTATTGAATTGCATTGCCTCTAAAGGCACATTTAAAAGTGTCCCATTCAATAAGGGGATCTGCTGTACCTATGTTATGCAGGAAAAAGTCAGATTATTATGTCCTGGTTAAAAACAAGTTGTCATCCAATAGGCTTTGATAAAATTTGCAATATCATCGCCCACGTGGAAATTCTGTAAGAGTAATGTATATTCAAATTATTTGATGGTCCGTCCGCATTCTGTCCTCTATTAACACTTTAACTTTTTGTGCCAGCGAGAATTACATAAGAATGTAGTCAAGACGACTAGCTTGATTGAGCCTCCACCATGTATATCTCACTAGGTCAGGATATTTAAGCCTCCATATATCCACTAGTTCCATTATATTCGTGATTTCCTTAAATGCATAAGGGTGATAGTTTGTAGTGTGATTTCCTTTACGGTCCATTGAGGTATTTAAAACCGTATTATAATCTCCCACCATAATAATAGAGTCTTGTATTGCTTGTAGGCTTGATCAATTATTATACAGTGGGGGAAAAAAGTATTTAGTCAGCCACCAATTGTGCAAGTTCTCCCACTTAAAAAGATGAGAGAGGCCTGTAATTTTCTTCATAGGTACATGTCAACTATGACAGACAAATTGAGGAAAAAAAATCCAGAAAATCACATTGTAGGATTTTTAATGAATTTATTTGCAAATTATGGTGGAAAATAAGTATTTGGTCACCTACAAACAAGCAAGATTTCTGGCTCTCACAGACCTGTAACTTCTTCTTTAAGAGGCTCCTCTGTCCTCCACTCGTTACCTGTATTAATGGCACCTGTTTGAACTTGTTATCAGTATAAAAGACACCTGTCCACAACCTCAAACAGTCACACTCCAAACTCCACTATGGCCAAGACCAAAGAGCTGTCAAAGGACACCAGAAACAAAATTGTAGACCTGCACCAGGCTGGGAAGACTGAATCTGCAATAGGTAAGCAGCTTGGTTTGAAGAAATCAACTGTGGGAGCAATTATTAGGAAATGGAAGACATACAAGACCACTGATAATCTCCCTCGATCTGGGGCTCCACGCAAGATCTCACCCCGTGGGGTCAAAATGATCACAAGAACGGTGAGCAAAAATCCCAGAACCACACGGGGGGACCTAGTGAATGACCTGCAGAGAGCTGGGACCAAAGTAACAAAGCCTACCATCAGTAACACACTACGCCGCCAGGGACTCAAATCCTGCAGTGCGAGACGTGTCCCCTTGCTTAAGCCAGTACATGTCCAGGCCCGTCTGAAGTTTGCTAGAGTGCATTTGGATGATCCAGAAGAGGATTGGGAGAATGTCATATGGTCAGATGAAACCAAAATAGAACTTTTTGGTAAAAACTCAACTCGTCGTGTTTGGAGGACAAAGAATGCTGAGTTGCATCCAAAGAACACCATACCTACTGTGAAGCATGGGGGTGGAAACATCATGCTTTGGGGCTGTTTTTCTGCAAATGGACCAGGACGACTGATCCGTGTAAAGGAAAGAATGAATGGGGCCATGTATCGTGAGATTTTGAGTGAAAACCTCCTTCCATCAGCAAGGGCATTGAAGATGAAACGTGGCTGGGTCTTTCAGCATGACAATGATCCCAAACACACCGCCCGGGCAACGAAGGAGTGGCTTCGTAAGAAGCATTTCAAGGTCCTGGAGTGGCCTAGCCAGTCTCCAGATCTCAACCCCATAGAAAATCTTTGGAGGGAGTTGAAAGTCCGTGTTGCCCAGCGACAGCCCCAAAACATCACTGCTCTAGAGGAGATCTACATGGAGGAATGGCCAAAATACCAGCAACAGTGTGTAAAAACCTTGTGAAGACTTACAGAAAACGTTTGACCTGTGTCATTGCCAACAAAGGGTATATAACAAAGTATTGAGAAACTTTTGTTATTGACCAAATACTTATTTTCCACCATAATTTGCAAATAAATACATTAAAAATCCTACAATGTGATTTTCTGGAGAAAAAAAATCTCATTTTGTCTGTCATAGTTGACGTGTACCTATGATGAAAATTACAGGCCTCTCTCATCTTTTTAAGTGGGAGAACTTGCACAATTGGTGGCTGACTAAATACTTTTTTTTCCCCACTGTACCCACATACTGTGCCTTCTATGTCCTCTGTTTGCTGTGTTTTGATCCCTACCATGTTGATTCCTACCTAATTTCAGGCTTTTAAGTACTTTTGTGTTCCAGTTCCTTATATTTGAAGATGTATTATTTAGCTAATTGTCATTTTTTCTAATGCTGTCTTATCCATTTATAAAATACTATGAATAGAAAGTTGAAGACTAATTATTTTACAACATTAAATGGTATAGTGTATTTGTAGATTATTTCTTTATCAATTGTTGTATTTTATTGTTTTACATTATTTTTATTTTTTTACAATCCCTACCATGGATAGTATTGGTTGTTCCATTATTCGACTCCTCTATGGGATCTTTGCAATATTAAGAATAGCCATGGAGTAGTCTTGGTGTCTCGGAACTGTTGGTTATCAATGTACCATTTATCGACTACAAGAGCTACACTTTTCCCTTTAAGTCTATTCACCTTGAAGAGTGGGTATAGAACTTTGGGCCGTTCTGCAATTTCCTTCGGGAACTGATAATTCATTCCTATTTTCATGCCAGCGAGTCTTTTGCACAGGCTTTTAACCATTATTTTATCTTTAAAGAAAGCAAATTTGGCAACGATTGGGCACTCGTATTGCTGTCCTCTCTGTCCGAAACGGTGTACATGTTCGAATTTGATTTTGTTGACAGGATCGCCTGGGATATGTAGCGCTTTAAGGAGGAATTCTTTCACCACGCTTTCAGGCTCTTCACCCAGATTTTCTCACATGGATCTAGTCTGTATTCCAAGTAAAGCTTCTCTCAGAAACATGTAGACCAGGTGAGGCGAGGTGAGTAGTCATGCTGTACTTCGCTCCGCAGGTAATATGACACATTACATTACAATGGAACGATTTGATTAGTGTAATGTTAGCTAGCTACATAGTTGTATTTGTATCAAAGATAAAGGTGTAGTATAGAGAAACTATCGAGGTTAGCTAGCCAGCTACATTCGTTCGCAGCGACGCCGTTTTTCAAACAAAGTCAACACCGCAGCCATTGCTAGCTAGCCAACACTACCAGCTAGCAGTCCTGTAGCAACTAAATACAACATCCTTTTAGCCAGCTACATTCGTTCGCAGCGACGCCGTTTTTCAAACAAAGTCAACACCGCAGCCGTTGCTAGCTAGCCAACGCTACCAGCTAGCAGTACTGTAGCAACTAAATACAATATAATTTTAGCCAGCTACATTCGTTCGCAGCGACGCCGTTTTTCAAACAAAGTCAACACAGCAGCCATTGCTAGCTAGCCAACACTACCAGCTAGCAGTACTGTAGCAACTAAATACAATATCATTTTAGCCAGCAACATTCGTTCGCAGCGACGCCGTTTTTCAAACAAAGTCAACACCACAGCCATTGCTATCTAGCCAACACTACCAGCTAGCAGTACTGTAGCAGCTAAATACAATATAATTTTAGTCAATGAGAATTTTGCAACATAAAGCTTCCCTTTCTGAACATTCGAGATGTGTAGTCCACTTGTGTAGCTAGCATGACTGACTTTGTGCTAGCTAGCCAACGTTTAATTATTGCTGCGTTATGAAAGGAACTAGACACGGACACGAATTATCTGTTTAGTGTGTTAACACACTATTGGTAGTTTGTTGTAACCAAGTATTGGTGCTAAACCGTGTGTTATTAGATGCTAGCATGCTAGTTAGCTATGGCGTCATAGGATACGGTGCCCTGGGCGGTTTTTCATGGAAGAATACTGTACCAAGTTAGCTAGCTGAATAAAGTAAGTTAGAGTCTATTCCTAGAAACATTGAACCGCTGTAGTTTACAACAATTATAATTTCTAAAGTGGAAGTTGGGAGAGTTATATTCGGGTGTTTCAGTGAAACAATTATAGTTTCTGAGGTGGAAGTTGGGAGAGTTATATTTGGGAGTTGTGGTGAGGGAGGCCCCGCTCTCTCCTTTCCCAGATGTTTAGTTCATTTCATTCCGATCTCCTCTGCATTATTGTAGCCATTTGCTGCAGCCTGTCAACTATGCCTCTGCCTATCCCTGTTCTCTCCTCTCCGCACAGGCTACACAAACGCCTCACACCGCGTGGCTGCTGCCTCTCTAACCTGGTGGTCCCTGCACGCACCACCCACCTGGAGTTCCAGGTCTCAGGCAGCCTCTGGAACTGCCGTTCTGCTGCCAACAAGGCAGACTTCATCCCAGCCTATGCTACCCTCCAGTCCCTCGACTTCTTGGCGCTGACGGAAACATGGATTACCACTGAAAACATTGCTACTCCTACTGCTCTCTCCTCGTCTGACCATGTGTTCTCGCATACCCCGAGAGCATCTGGTCAGCGGGGTGGTGGCACAGGAATCCTCATCTCTCCCAAGTGGACATTCTCAATTTTTCCCCTAACCCATCTGTCTATCTCCTCATTTGAATTCCATGCTGTCACAGTCACTAGCCCATTTAAGCTTAATATCCTTGTCATCTATCGCCCTCCAGGTTCCCTTGGAGAGTTCATCAATGAGCTTGACGCCTTGATAAGTTCCTTTCCTGAGGATGGCTCACCCCTCACAGTTCTGGGGGATTTCAACCTCCCTACGTCTACATTTGACTCATTTCTCTCTGCCTCCTTCTTTCCACTCCTCTCCTCTTTTGACCTCACCCTCTCACCGTCCCCCCCTACTCACAAGGCAGGCAATACGCTTGACCTCATCTTTACTAGATGCTGTTCTTTCTACTAATCTCACTGCAACTCCCCTCCATGTCTCCGACCACTACTTTGTATCCTTTTCTCTCTCGCTCTCCTCCAACACTACTCACTCTGCCCCTACACAGATGGTAATGCGCTGCGGACCTGGCATCTTTTCACTCCCTCCTCTCTACATTTTCTTCATCTGTTTCTGCTGCTAAGGCCACTTTCTACCACTCTAAATTCCAAGCATCTGCCTCTAACCCTAGGAAGCTCTTTGCCACATTCTCCTCCCTGCTGAATCCTCCCCCCCCTCCCCCCTCCTCCCTCTCTGTGGATGACTTCGTCAACCACTTTGAAAAGAAGGTTGACGACATCCGATCCTCGTTTGTTAAGACAAATGACACTGCTGGTCCTGCTCACACTGCCCTACCCTATGCTTTGACTTCTTTCACCCCTCTCTCTCCAGATAAAATCTTGCGACTTGTGACTGCAGGCCGCCCAACAACCTGCCCGCTTGACCCTATCCCCTCCTCTCTTCTCCAGACCATCTCCGGTGACCTTCTCCCCTACCTCACCTCGCTGATCAACTCATCCTTGACCGCTGGCTATGTCCCTTCCATCTTCAAGAGAGCGAGAGTTGCACCCCTTCTCAAAAAACCAACACTCGATCCCTCTGATGTCAACAACTACAGACCAGTATCCCTTCTTTCTTTTCTTTCCAAAACTATTGAGCGTGCCGTCTTTAGCCAACTCTCTTGCTATCTCTCTCAGAATGACCTTCTTGATCCAAACCAGTCAGGTTTCAAGACTGGTCATTCAACTGAGACTGCTCTTCTCTGTGTCACGGAGGCTCTCCGCACTGCTAAAGCTAACTCTCTCTCCTCTGCTCTTGTCCTTCTAGACCTGTCTGCTGCCTTTGATACTGTGAACCATCAGATCCTCCTCTCCACCCTCTCCGAGCTGGGCATCTCCGGCGCGGCTCACTCTTGGATTGCGTCCTACCTGACCGGTCGCTCCTACCAAGTGGCGTGGCGAGAAGCTGTCTCCGCACCACGTGCTCTCACCACTGGTGTCCCCCAGGGCTCAGTTCTAGGCCCTCTCCTATTCTCGCTATACACCAAGTCACTTGGCTCTGTCATATCCTCACATGGCCTCTCCTATCATTGCTACGCTGACGATACACAACTAATCTTCTCCTTTCCCCCTTCTGATAACCAGGTGGCGAATCGCATCTCTGCATGTCTGGCAGACATATCAGTATGGATGACGGATCACCACCTCAAGCTGAACCTTGGCAAGACGGAGCTGCTCTTCCTCCCGGGGAAGGACTGCCCGTTCCATGATCTCGCCATCACGGTTGACAACTCCGTTGTGTCCTCCTCCCAGAGTGCGAAGAGCCTTGGCGTGACCCTGGACAACACCCTGTCGTTCTCCGCTAACATCAAGGCGGTGACCCGATCCTGTAGGTTCATGCTCTACAACATTCGGAGAGTACGACCCTGCCTTACACAGGAAGCGGCACAGGTCCTAATCCAGGCACTTGTCATCTCCCGTCTGGATTACTGCAACTCTCTGTTGGCTGGGCTCCCTGCCTGTGCCATTAAACCCCTACAACTCATCCAGAATGCCGCAGCCCGTCTGGTGTTCAACCTTCCCAAGTTCTCTCACGTCACCCCGCTCCTCCGCACACTCCACTGGCTTCCAGTTGAAGCTCGCATCTGTTACAAGACCATGGTGCTTGCCTATGGAGCTGTGAGGGGAACGGCACCTCCGTACCTTCAGGCTCTGATCAGTCCCTACACCCAAACGAGGGCATTGCGTTCATCCACCTCTGGCCTGCTGGCTCCCCTTCCTCTGCGGAAGCATAGTTCCCGCTCAGCCCAGTCAAAACTGTTTGCTGCTCTGGCACCCCAATGGTGGAACAAGCTCCCTCACGACGCCAGGACAGCGGAGTCACTCACCACCTTCCGGAGACATTTGAAACCCCACCTCTTTAAGGAATACCTGGGATAGGATAAAGTCATCCTTCTACCCCCCACCCCCCCAAAAAAAAAAAAAAAAAAATGTGTAAAGTGGTTATGCCACTGGCTATAAGGTGAATGCACCAATTTGTAAGTCGCTCTGGATAAGAGCGTCTGCTAAATGACGTAAATGTAAATGTAATGTTCTCTTTTTTAAGTTCATTAACGTCCGTTTCAATAGTATTGACTGTAGCTTTTAGCTTGTTTATTTCTTTCTCCATTGTCGCAGCTTTTTCGTCACTCATTTCGATGCTCACCTTTATCTACTTTATTTCTTTACTGACAAGTTCCAGTATGCCCAATTGATCATTTATTGATTTTAGCAGGTTGGTTTCCACTCTCACCGTACCAGGTGGTGAAAAGCATAAATCATCTGTGTCTCCCCAAGGAATCTCTTAGTTTTTGCTTGGAGTTCGGTTCTCAATTTTTTCCCTGGTTCGTCTCCGACATGTTTTGACCTCGACTGCGTTTGTAATATTCATCAATAAACGCCTCTAGCTTCATACGTTTTTTTGGGTTATTATCCAGCTTAAATGCTATTGCCCACGAGTAAATGGATCAGTGTAGTGCTACTATTTAGTCCATTTTAGAGAGAATTAATATTACGATTTCTCATGAGGCATCACATGCACCTACCCACAATCTCCAAGACGAAGACCTGGTTTGTTCTGCTTTCCCTTATTAATGAAGCCGGTGACTGATGTGGTAAACTCCTCAATGCCATCGGATGAATCCTGGAACAAATTAAAGTCTGTGCTAGTTAAACTGTCCTGTAGCTTAGCATCCGCTTTATCGGACCACCTCCATATTCAGCTTGTCACTGCTACTTCCTGTTGGAGTTTTTGCTTGTAAGCAGGAATCAGGAGGATAGAGTTATGGTCAGATTTTCCAAATAGAGGGCGAGGGAGAGCTTTTTTTTGCCTCTAGTTGCACAGGTGACATGCTGGTAGAAATGTATGACAGATTTTAGTTTAAAAAAATGTTTGCATTAAAATCACAGGTGACTAGGAGTGCCGCCTCTCGATGAACATTTTCTTGTTTGCTTATGGCCCTATACAGCTTGTTGAGTGCGGTCTTAGTGCCAGCATTGGTTTGTGGTGGTAAATAGCTACAAAAAATATAGATGAACACTCTTGGTAAATATTGTGGTCTACAGTTTATCATGAGTTATTCTTACTCAGGCAAGCAGAACCTCGAGACTTCCTTAATATTAGAGATTGCGCACTAGCTGTTGTTAACAAAGAGACACACCTCCCCCCATGAGCTTGCCCGACACGGCAGTTCTGTCCTGCCGATGCATAGAAAAATCAGCTAGATGTATATTATCCATATCCTTGTTCACCCACGACTCAGAGAAACATAGGATATTACAGTGCTTCAGGTCCCATTGATAGGATAGTCTCGAACAGAGCTTGTCCAGTTTACTCTCCAGTGATTGTATGTTTGCCGACATCGTTTCGTCAGGGTGTCTGCAAGTCGGCCTCTCTTGCGCCATCTCTTTCTCTTACGAGTGTCGGGGATTAGAGCCTGGTCCAGATTAGGGCCTTCTCTCTCCCCCCCTTCACTGTGACTCTGTTGAGTGATGTAATTCTCTCTGACCCCTCTACTCTCTCCCTGAGTCCATATCACAGACAGACAGAACAGCAACACCAGCAGAGCTACAACACTCCTCAATCTGAAACAATGCCTCTTCATAACTAATGTAGTCTATCGGACTCAGACCCCATCTTTATATACACACTAGTATTGGTGAACCAATACATCGAACTAACAGGTGTCATCAGTGGAACATTTTGAAAACATCGCCAAGGACTGTGTGTGATGTAACGGAATACAGGTTAAATATATGAGGTGTTATAAGGACATGGGAAAATCAGACCTGTTTAAGGTCCCTCCTCTCCTCCATAAGGTTTGGTTATAGAACAAGCTCTGTGCACATAACAAGGTCCAGTGATACACAACACAAGTAGAATTCACTTAAGCTCCTTGAGGCAAATCCCAACAAGTCAAATGTTCACTTAACCCATAAGAGTCTAAGCCCTGTCTAAACCGGGGGGGTTCTACTAAGCCAGGGATCATCAACTACATTCAGACGCGGGCCGTTTTTTTTGTTGGGCGGATGGTCTGGGGGCCAGAACATAATTACTAATCATTTGTAGACTGAAAAATGACCGCAAGAAGTCCAAACATATTTAATATTTGACTAAAACATAACCATTTTAAACCTTGCTTACATTTTGATATGATCATATGCCTCTCAATAGAGTACCACAGTATGAGTCCTAATACCCATAAAACCTAGCAGTCAAACAGGGAAATGGTTCCAATCGTTTTTCCACTGTTCATTTATCCCATAGGGGATTTTAGAAAAAACTTTAAATAAGGGCTGTGTTTCGTGTAGGCTTACCCTGGCATTTTGATAACTGTGTAAATCGCTCTAGGACAAGGTGACTTTTATAAATATATTTGCCTGCATTTACCCCTCCCCCCCAAAAAATATGCTAATTAGTTGCTAATGTGGCTATCATAAATAACTACAAATGCCATGATGATCTGGACGAGACTGCCTCAATTTGGCAAAGGTAAGAATGTCTGGAATAACTATCTAATATTAGCTAAATGTAGTGATGAATAAATTGGCAAAATTGCTTGACAATTCTGTGAACTGTCTTGGGCAAATTTTTAAATTGACACAATACATATTAGCAAAGGTGTCAGCTAGAGAGGATGTGCAGGAGCTTGCAGGGATTTGTAGTTTTGCATGATGTTGTGACGAGTACTGAGGATACGAAGAGGCAGAACGCAGGAATCAACAAGGTAAAGGTTTACTTAACAATGAGAAAGAGAATAACAAAGCGAGAGGGGGGGGGGGGGGGGGGGGGGGGCAAATAAAACCACCCGCAGGCCAAATTCGGCCCGTGGGCCGCCATTGGGTAACCCTGTACTAAGCTATATGGAATTGTTTTAAGAAGGCCATTCCAAGGATCATTTAGCTATTTGATTTTTAATTTTAAGACCCTTTGAAGTATCCAAAAAATATATGTACAAATTATTTGATTTTTTTATTTATTTGGCTTTACTGCTATTAGCTTACACAAACGCATTGAATAACAGATTCACTACATGGAACAACAGATGGTCCCCCGAAAACATTTCTAAAGGAAGTTTGTTATGTGTCTGTCCTATATCTGAGAGATATAAGAAAGATCAGGAAACATTTGTTATTTTGGACAAGTATTTAACTCCTTATTTTTCGCACTAAACAGTCTCCATATATACTTCCATTAATTTTTTCAACTGGTACTGGGGGACCTTTAAGGTTTTGGCTTGTTGGCAGGCTAACCTTAAGGTTTTGGCTTGTTGGCCATACCTGTTGGGGATACTTTGGCAGTGAGGCCCTTTATCTAATTCCCCAGAGTCAGATGAACTCGGGTATCTGCATGCTAGCAGATACCCATAGATTTTCAGTCATTGTGCTAACGCTAGTTAACATTGGCTTGCAAAACGTCCTCTAACATCCTCCATACTGGACACAGAGACATGAAAATGGTATCAACACGTTCATCTGACTGGGAAGTAGGTAAAGGGTCTCGTTGCAAACTCCCGAAGTATCCCTTTAAGGTAAAGGGTCTCGTTGCAAACTCCCGAAGTATCCCTTTAAGGTAAAGGGTCTCGTTGCAAACTCCCGAAGTATCCCTTTAAGGTAAAGGGTCTCGTTGCAAACTCCCGAAGTATCCCTTTAAGGTAAAGGGTCTCGTTAAAAACTCCCGAAGTATCCCTTTAAGGTAAAGGGTCTCGTTGCAAACTCCCGAAGTATCCCTTTAAGGTAAAGGGTCTCGTTGCAAACTCCCGAAGTATCCCTTTAAGGAATGTTAATCACCTCATAGCATGGTTATATCCTGATTATCCTGATTATAATGAACATCATCATCATCATCATGAGGATGGTCATGCAGTTTTATTGACACATCACTTGTTATGACATCTGTACGTCAGGCTTATGTCAATGTCAAGTCTGCTTTAACAGAGGATTACGGTTAAAGACGTTTTGTAAACAAACTCTTATCATTTCTTAGCCAGCAGCTAAGAACACATTAAATCCCCCATCAGGCAGGTTGGCTTTTAATGGGATGACTCATGTACTTGAGACAGCTCTGCAGAGTGGTCACAAGCTGGCACAGCCACAAAGTCACAAAATCAGATTTTAAACATAAACCTAACCTTAACCACTACGCTAACCCTTATGCCTAACCCTAACCTTAAGCTAAGACCAAAAACAATTTGTTTTCATGAATTTTTTCGATATAACCAAGTTTGACTTTGCAACTGGCAAATCAAGCGGAAATCACTCAGTTCTTCCTCCAGGGCAAGATTCATGACAATAAACGCCAACCTGCTGCTATTGTAAGGCTTTGGTGCAACACAACAGTGTGTGTTCTCTGTAGCACTGGGGTTTTAACCCTGTTGAGGTAATAAGAACAAGGCAGGATATGGATAAGCCATAGCATTGGGATTTACTTTTGGATGACACAATTCAAGGGGTGTCAGCCTTTCTTTACGAGCAAGCTACTAGACACATTATCCAACTAGGTTCCAGATGAATCCGTCATTGTTGTTATGCCCCAAATGGCACCCTATTCCCTATGGGCCCTGGTCAAAAGTAGTGCACTATATAGGGAATAGGGTGCCATTTGGGATGCACAGGTGTGACTCAGTATTTTCAAGATCATTTTAGCTTCTAATCGACTCAGACAGAGCATTTTCAAAGCGTAATATCCTACAAAGACGTGGGCTTACAGCCGATTAGGTACTTGCATAGCAATATTGGCAGCTGTGTTATAGTAGCTACTTCTGATTGGGCTGATTGGGCAGTTAAAACGTGTTCCTGCACTGCAGCACATGTTTAAAAAAGTGCTTCAAAGTGGATGTAACTGCAATGTCAGGGGTCATATTTCTTAAATTTTTCAGGGCACATTTCATTAGATGGGTTTTGTTAGTTTTGCCACATTCACCTGGGTCACAATCTCTGAGAGAAAGATACAAAATAGTGTAATTTTCCTGGTGATGATGAGGACGCGTGGCATTTGCTATTGAAATGTAATGCAGGTAAAATATTTTGCGCTAAAACAGACTTCAACTGTAGATGATTGCATTCAGAAATGAAGGATTGTCTTTTTCCATCAGGAACAAGGTAGCAGCAAGGTCAGCTGTTTCAATGAAGAGAAGAACTCTATTAGCGGCTTACAGTGTTCTCGCAAAGCAAAGCTAAAGGACAGTGTACAATACTCTCCCGAGAAACAACTCCCTCGATGGACCCATTGTACTGAATCATCTTTAGGCTACAGCTCTATAGGCAACACTCCTCTCTATAGACAACTAAATATTGTGTACATTATTATCTCCCGAGTGGCGCAGTGGTCTAAGGCACTGCATCGCAGTGCTAGCTGTGCCACTAGAGCTCCTGGTTTGAATCCAGGCTCTGTCGTAGCCGAAGAACCCTTTTGGAACCCTTTTTTCTAAGAGTGTAGAGATTAGCGAATAGCCTATTCAGACTATCCTTTCTGATTCTGTTGAGAGGCATCCACATCGCTTTTATTTTCACTTAGCCATGCATTGTTGTCAATGGGAGATTAAAACCACTATAGGCCTTAATGCTCAAATCAGTTTTGTTTTTCAAATCCATTTTGGAATACTGACTGTACAAACAGCAAGTTACAAGTGACCATTACATTTACATTTTAGTCATTTAGCAGATGCTCTTATCCAGAACGACTTACAGTTAGTGAGTGCATACATTATTTATTTTTATACTGGCCCCCTGTGGGAATCGAACCCACAACCCTGGCGTTGCAAACGCCATGCTCTACCAACTGAGCTACATCCCTGCCGGCCATTCCCTCACCTACCCTGGACAACGCTGGGCCAATTGTGCGCCGCCCCATGGGTCTCCTGGTCACGGCCAGCTACGACAGAGCCTGGATGACCAAAATCGGATGTGTGTGTTCAGACAGCAGTCATTTGCTAACATGGCTATGCTAGTTGTCATAGTAACGACGGGTGTGCTTTCTAGCACATTCACTAATTTGTTTGTAAATAATTAACAAGCTAGTTAGTGTTGTGTCGAGTAAACGTTGCTAATTATGCTGTGAAACCAAGGAGTCCGCTTATACTGTACTTTGATTATACGTTTTATTTATATCACAAGATTTTAGCATAAGTTTACAGACGTCTGCAGCATCTGGAGAACAGTGTCCCAAAATAATATGTCTGTTCTGATCTTCTTTGTCTCAAACCAAGTATCTACAATCTTTACCAGGATATGGGTGGTTTCCCACACCGACCAATCACCTGTCTCCACACAACAGACTTCCTCTGTTCTATGGGGTGTCCCTCTAAAACTGCTCCCCCTAAAACTGAATAAACATCCTCTCAGGTTCCACTTTGAAAACATTAGCAAAGTCATAATCCCTCAGACACTACATTAGCTACCACATGTTCTTATCAAACTGTCAGCAGAGTAGCTAGCAAGCAACAAAAAAGTGCTAATTTCAGGCAGCGATGGTAGGGATATTTAAGACCAACCAAAAGCTGGTTATAGCGGTAACGCAGTTGTTTATGAATTTTTGCCAGCGGAAACGCAGCCTATCCAGCCATGACGCACACTGCCCATACACATATGGAACAAGATGTGCTTTTGGTGCCTGTATACTTCGTATTTAGAAACATAAAACACTAACGTTTCTTCCCCATTTCGTTTTATTTTATTAAAAACCAAGCCTCCCCTCCTCTCAATGAAGTCTGTTTATTTGTGTCCTTCCCTATGTAGTCAAGTAAGCTAGTCAAGACCGTCGATAAAGTGTTGTTAATCACCAAAGCTTTATTAAAACATCAAGTTTGAGAGGAGCAAAACAGTGAGCTGACATTCCCTTTTTATCTATGTATTGTAGGCAGGCCTATATGATTGTAGCCATGCTTTGGAGGTGCGTTAAACCCTTTCCATGATGTAGGCTACATGTGTCCATGCCCATCATGAAACGAGAGATGAGAACCTCTGTGAATACGGGTGAACCTCGTATTTAGATGTTACTTTCCTGTAACAATTGTTTGTTTTCCGTTTCATATCTTTAAAACCCAAGCCCTCCGTAGGCTACCCTTACCCTATTGCTACTATAACGAAGGCTGATTCAACAGCAATGCCTCATATCTTTTATGATATCATTACATTTTACATGTATTGATTGTTGTTGAAAAGAACAAACAGATTGCTTGTTTTTCGTTGAATTTGATTAAAACCAAACTGTGCTGGTTTTATGGTGAGAACATCCGTGGCAAGCATGCAATGCATCTTCTGGAGAAGTGCGACTGCGATCTGTAAGATGGTTCTATGATGTTTATAAAACATATTTTGGAGCAGTATAACGGTGAGTGGACATTCTCCCTTTCTCTTTATATTGGATCTTTATCCAGCTACTTTGAAAAGTGTGGATGTGCGTAAAACCCTCCATTGTCTGCGTTGTTTTAATATTATATGCCCATGGGAAGCAATTATGGTGCCTTTAAGTGTATTTAGATATAGCCTATTTATAACACGTTTTTGTTTCATTTGTTTAGAATTTGATTATGAATGTAATCTTGCTTATTGACAACGTTTGGCATGTCCATGCTATATCAGCCCCTATATCAGTGCGAATTCTATGTATATATTTTCACATTGAAGCCATGCAAATACTTAGAACAATGTGGACTGCAAAGATAGGATAGGTCTACATTTTTATATTAACTTTCTGTAAGCTGTTTAACAAACTAACATTGGAGTTAACTGCAAGGCAATACGTAAATGCGCACAACTTGAAGCAACCGCCTATTTAGCCATGGAGCACGTTGATTGGCTACTGAGGGGCCAAGCCTCGACACACCCACAACTTGTTTATTCATCAAAACCCAGCCCTTTCATGCCAACACCAGCAACTGCGCCAGTAATTCTGGTTGTGAAAATAGCAAAAATATTTCACACACACCCCCCACCTATACCGTTACCATTGCGTTAGGGTTGTTAAAATAGAGCCCATACTGTTATGTTAAGAAGTGTGTATTTTATTCATACTGTACTTAATTTTTTTACCTGTTGTTCTTCTCTTCATTCATGTTTCATTTCTGAAGTTGTATTATAAACTGCACCACTGCCCATTCTATGTCAAATGTACGAATATGGATTTAAATGTATAGACATCGATTTAAAGGGTGGCTGAACTGATTTAGCCTTGGTTTACATTTTCCTCATTAGGAAATGCGACTGAGAACCAGATTTGCATCTTGGAGGCATGATTTGATGTGGGTGTCTCTTGTGTGTGTGTTCAAACATGAGAAGGGTTTGTACTTTCAACATACCAAAACAGTACAAAACGTTAGTCACTCACCCTTCTAGGTAACTTGAAACAGTCTGACCAGGTATTGTGTCTGGAAGTAGCCTAGACTAGCTAGCAAGCTAGCCAACTTCTTTAGCTAATCAGCTTCAGGTGGTCAGTTTGCGACCATGGCAAAGTTGGTTTGACTTTGGATAGCCTATCATCTGTGGCTAGTTAGGGACCTTCAATAAATTACACAATGTAAATGGGACAATATTTTAATTTTTCAAATCTTTTGGTTTTTAGATGCTTTCAATATTTGTATATGAATTTCTACAAGTTATAGTTGGTTTTGTAGTGATTCCTATGTTGAAGATGAAAAGAACATGTTCTGGTCTGTTGTGTGTAATGAGGTGCAACCGGACGCCTCACTTGAGTCTAGTCCTTGATCAAGGCACTTAACCCGAATTGCTTCTGTAAGTCTCTCTGGTTAAGAGCGTCTGCTAAATGATTGAAAAATAAACAAAAATGGAGTAGGTTAATTTCAAAACCCAATTTTAATCACGAGGCAACTGCTTTAATCACAAGGCAACGGTTTTATTCACGAGGCAACTCTTTTAAGTGGATGTGCCATTATGTGGCCAGATATGAAACTGAATACACGTAGCCTAGTCATAGAAAAGAGAATAGTCAGAGAACAAAGACGCATTTGTTTTTATTCATCTTGTTGAGTTGTATGAATAAATGTATTGTTGTGCAAAAATGCTGCTCTTAACAGTTGATCCCGACCGTTGGCTAGGACTCAAAATACACAACCCAAGCTGGCAGATCCAACTGATGTAGTGCAAATGATTGACAATGTAAGTCTGTAGAATTTTAAGTACATAAATGCTAGTTATGATTGTGGAGGAATAACCTGTTATGTAGAGGAAAGTAAGGGCCATGATTAACTACACTCTAAAGGTTATTGTGGAGCAACATGATAATGAAGGTCAACCTGCATTCTGAATGCCCCATACTGCCCTACAAAGGCAACATGCACTAACTAAAATACTTCAGTCTTTTTCTGTCTAGACAGATAGCAATTTCTGATACTCCATTAAATATTCTGATCAACTGGTTTGTTCGTGTCAGGAAACGTAATACCACATCAATCAGATAATATACCTGGCCATTACAACATATCAAGATATTTGACCAAATTCGTAGTTACTATGTTTTGCCTTTGTAGGGCAGCATAGGTTTCTAACATTATGATCTTACTTCACATGCATACAGTACACACACACACACACACACACAATACGTTTATGATCCCACTAAAGGTATGCCCACAATGAGCCTAATCCTAAAAAGCATTTAAAAAATGTGTTTTTAATCCAGGACTAGGGTTAATCTGTGTCCGGGAAACCTGTCCCTCTTAGTATCGTATCTCTATGGGACGGATGGAGTAAAAAGCACTTAGAATGGAGAATTTCTATTGAACATGCTTCATCTTCTTAATCTGTGTCCGGGAAACCGGTCCTACGGGTTTGCCCTCAATCGGTCTCCTCCAGCCTCTCTCCATATACCATACATAGGACTCAACGACCACACCGCCTCTCAGCGTCAAGTACTTGACGATGATTGCAACAGCTTTACACTAATTTCACTGTCAAGTAGACGGGGGGTTTTGTCGAGCGCTTTCCCAGCCGTCTTCATTTCTATGCAAAGGGAGTTGCTTCTTTCTCTGTCATGTCACCCATGTCTGAGAAGCCATTATTCATGAGGCTAAGATGAATAGTCTTTCTAGTCGAGAAGTCGACAAAATAGGAAGAAAGTGCTTTGCGCGACGCAAGCCAAACCCTCATGAAATTAAGTTGCTAAATGTGTTATCTTTTGCAAATATAGTGGACTTTAAAATACTTTGTAGTGAATAGGTTTGAAGTAATAACATTTCATTGACAGTACACACTTAGAAAAAAGGAGTTCCAAAAGGAAGGGTTCTTCGGCTGTGCCAATGGGAGAACCCTTTGAAGAACCTTTTTGGGTTCTTACCTGTACACCTATAAATTCAAAACAGTTGAGTAAGCTGACTGGCCATTGACTTTTATTAAAGTGAATATGTTGAATTTCTACATGGAGAAGATACTTCATTAACAACAAAAGCACAATGACAACACATCCATATGCACATGACTGATTCTCTTATTATTCTGTTAAATAAAGTACACTATGGAAAAATAGGGGGGGAGAGAATAGTTCTACGATGTCTTGAGAGGGTGACACCAAGAAATCTCATTGAAAAGTATTCTGCTTTATAGGCTTAATAGATACTTTCTTTAAAACAGGTTAATTATCTAGGACAAACTCATTTAAAAAGACAGGCAACGTAACTCAAACCACTAGAAAACCTAACAACAGATAGATTACATTGCAGGGGGTCCCTTAAGTAAGAATAAGAAAGCAGCAGGGTGCAACATCAATAACCCCCCCCCACCCCCCTCCCCTCCCCCGACTAGAGTAGGAACCATTCAGCATTCGAAAAACATCACATTTTGGTTCCTATCTAAGGAAATAAATTCTCTGTAGGTTACGCAGTGAGAATGCAAAGCGACTAATTTCCGAGGCTCGGTCAAACGTTGGTCTGCATGCATTTTAAAACGGCTAGCCCCAGTCGTTCTCTTCAAATTCTACTGAAGAGTAAGCAAGTTATAGCAAGTCATTAAAAAGCATGTACTGTATCACATTGCAGTAACTGTATGATGTCTCCATCGCTGTCGGGAATGGAAATGCGCTATTACTAAACTAGAATCTTTTGATTCAAGCCACGTGATCGATTCTAACATGGTATCGGAGTGAGAGCTTCAAAAGCGTTGCCATTGGCTTTTACAATGCAAAGAATCGCTTTCATGTCATTGGCTGCTTTTCCTCGCCCCCTTTTTTCAGAGAAACAGCACATTATGGTAATGACCAGTATGAGTCGACGGTACATAAGAAAGATGTCGCCGCACGATGCTGTATTAACGCAGTGTTCCGTGTCCGCACGCTCTGAACAGAAAGACTTGGATGCCTTTTGCATCTCTTGTCTTGGGGTTGTGTTGTGTGTGTGGGGGCGGGCGGGCGGGCAGGAGATATGGTGTTCTGTGCTCTGTTGCTAGTTGTTAGTCATGATCCACCAGGATGCTAGGGAAAAAAGAGAAGAGTTCCATTTGAGTTGGGGATAAATGGGTAAATAACATGTAATTTCTAGCAAATCTGTGGTTCAAATACTTTTGCTGGGCTTGATTGAGCTTGCCTGGCACAATGGAACCAATGATTGAGCTTGCCTGGCACAATGGAACCAATGATTGAGCTTGCCTGGCACAATGGAACCAATAGAATATTTGCAAACGTGCAAATCCCACCCATCTGGCTCTCCGGGCGGGCTAATGCAAATGCTAAAAGTATTTGAAGGATTTAAAATAGTATTTGAACCCAGGTCTGCTTTCTGGTACGTATCCATAGAGGGTATGTCTTGTTCCTTTTGGGATGGCTTAGCTGCTATCTCTAAATCATTACTTTGTATTTTCATAAGCCACTGTACTCACTCAAAGACCAGTGTGAAATTATGTACTTGCATCAAGGCAACTTGACAAAAACATTTGACATTTTTTAATGTGTATGTTGGGGGACTTTTGGTGAGCATTTTCAGGAAAACACAGGTGACACTATATGTATAGGTAGGTATAGATTGAAACACACACACACCTGGGAGCAGCATGGTAGACACAAGCTTGGGATCCTCCAGCATATCAATGACACAGCTCTGGAAATTCTTACTGGCATCGGACTGCAGGTAGCTAGGGAGGACAGGAACACAGCAACAATCAACAGACCTGTGACATGACAGTTAGACATTATCACCATTATTATCAATGTCCAATAAGAGAAAGGCTTGGTTAGTAAACCACATTACACAATACAACTAATGTGTTTGGATTGATATTTCTAGTCTCTTTGAACTAAAGATATGCACTTATGAGAATTAGAAAGTAATAATATTGAATGTTAAGATATTGAACAAATATTACTGTGTCAGAGTCTGATCTACACTGTATATATTGGTGTGTTTAAATCAACCCTGAGAAACAGGTTGTGTGTATGTGTGTCATGATATTAGAGATGTGCCATCTGCTCATCATCAGCAGAGGAGTGTTTCCACCAGAGAAATGAGCAGCCTGCCAGCGTCTCACACACACACACACACACACACACACACACACACACACACACACACACACACACACACACACACACACACACACACACACACACACACACACACACACACACACACACACACACACACACACACACACACACCACCTCATCCAGGAGATACGATCCTGCCAAAACTCATATATTATGAAGCACGACTTCCCTTGGAGCTTCTGGATAGACACACTGACAGAGAAAGAGAGAGAGAGAGAGAGAGGGAGGGAGAAGAGAAAGGAGAGAGAGAGGAGAGAGAGACAGAAAGAGATAAAGAGAGAGAGAGAGAGGGAGGGAGAAGAGAAAGGAGAGAGAGAGGAGAGAGGGAGGGAGGGAGAAGAGAGAGGAGAGAGAGAGGGAGGGAGAAGAGAGAGGAGAGAGACAGAAAGGAGAGAGAGGAAAGAGAGACAGAAAGAGAGAGAGAGAGAGAGAGAGAGAGAGAGAGAGAGAGAGACAGAGGAGAGAGAGACAGAAAGAGATAGAGAGTTGAAATTAGCATCTGGTAGAGTTAGTCAATCAGGTCAAAGCAATAAGATCTAATTTGCATCAAATGGGTACTTGTCGCATAAATCCATCATGATGCATAACTCTGACTGTTTTCTTTTCAAAGTCTCTTCAATGAACAGGTAAATCGATCAATTAATATTTAACTAATTCTTATGTATCGCATAGTTGGGATCAAATAGAACAATCTCGTTGGTGAGACATTTTCTATAGTCTAGGAATAGGCTTTTCCTGCCAATGTGATCTGACCAGGAAAAACTCTGGGCCTTAGTTTCATTTTTACTGTCCAGGTCAGGTGAATCACTCGTTGGCGAGTCGCGTGCCCTGCATTTCCCTGTGCCAAGCCACTGTGCCAAGCCACTGTGCTATGGGATCTAAGCCGGGTAACTGTCAATCACTTTGTGCTGACGTAAAAAAAAAGGGCTTTATATAACAAGTTTGATTGTTTGATTTGACTTACTGCAAGTTGTCGCTGTGGTTGGACGTGGCGTCCACGTAGCTCTGGAGTACCTTCTGGAACTCCTCGAGGTCCTCCTCCGTCGCCGAAATCTGCCTCTGCACCAGCAGGATGTTCTGTTGGCACGGACACCACAAGGAAATCATAATTTACATACATTTGCTCTTATCCAGAGTATTAGTTAGCAATGGCTCTAGAAACTACTTTCAATTTCCTTCAGACTGCATGCAGAGACATAAAAATGGTATCCATGAGTTCATCTGACTCTAGGTCAGTAGTAAAAAGGGCTAGGTTAATTGACTCTGGGTCAGTAGTAAAAAGGGCTAGGTTAATTGACTCTAGGTCAGTAGTAAAAAGGGCTAGGTTAATTGACTCTGGGTCAGTAGTAAAAAGAGCTAGGTTAATTGACTCTGGGTCAGTAGTAAAAAGGGCTGGGTTAATTGACTCTGGGTCAGTAGTAAAAAGGGCTAGGTTTATTGACTCTGGGTCAGTAGTAAAAATGGCTAGGTTTATTGACTCTGGGTCAGTAAAATAAAGGGCTGAAATTGCCAAAATGTTGCACTATCCATGTAAGCCTTATTTATACCCTACAGAGTATGCAATGCATAACTACAATTAGCTACGTGAAATGCGTAGCAAACATAGGTAGATGTGTGTAGCCCTGCAATTCATACCTTGATGCAAGTATGCAAGATTGCCATTTTGAGTAGCAAATTGCCTTCTTGCGTTGCGTACATATATAAGGTATAAATTAGGCTTCAACTTAGGTAGGTAAGACAAACATATATCAGTCATATCAAGTAAAATGTTCTTTCAAAAAGCAGTTATCAGCTAAAATCAGTGCTAGTAAGAAAAGATGAGTGTTGGTGCAAGAAAGACAAGAACAGTAAGGTGTTTGAGGGACTACGTCAAACGCTCCTCTGAGCTCCTACAGCTGAGCTATTGGCAACAGCTGGGCTCCTACAAAGACAGACGCAGGTTTGAGGAGCAGATGGGGGAGTGGTTTTTTTGTGCCTGTGAGGGGAAACTAAAATGTGTGAATGATGAAATTAAAGGTCTTGAGGTTTTCTGAGTACAGTCACCCAGGGGCGGATGTTATATGAATTCATTTGGATTGAGTGTTGTGCTTTCCACTTTGAAAATAAAAAAACAAGATGGATCAAGGAAGATGGAACAGTGAAACTGTAGCACTCACTGTAAAACTTTTAAAGTGTACTTTCATTGGATAACTGTGCTGTTAAACTCCAATGACACCCTGTGGCCCAAGGTGCCCCTAAGGGTATTAATAAAGTTGTATTGAACTGAATCAAATTTATAGTAACAACGATCATCACTCACAGATTTATATGTACTGGCCAGCATATCTTCTTTCAGGGGTTCCAACTTTGGACTCTGAAAAAGACAGTTAAAAACCTACTTATAATGGGAAAAGCTCAAACTCATTTTGACCAGGACTTGAATCAGACCTGAGTAAAAAAAATGTGTGTTTTCTTTAAAATACTTTAGCTCTGCTTGACTGAGCTTTCCTGACGGAATGGAACCAATGGAATAGTCCCAAAAATGTAAACCACACCCATGTGGATCAATAAAACGCTCAAACTATCTGAAAGAAAACCAATACTACTTGAACCTAGGTCTGACTAGAATATAAGTATCTCATGCATGGTATATACTATAATTATCCAATACATTGTATCATTGACACACATTCTGACTAGAGTTTATTTACAACCCCTGCCCGTACATTTAGAACCCTCTATTTCCATCCAATCATGAGAAATAGAGCAATATAAGCGATCATATGAAATTACAGAGTATGAAGTTGAACCTAAAGGTGATATAGCACCTCTGGATTGACAAATGAGAAAGAGACAGAAAGAGAGACTGACAGACAGACAGGCAGTCATACAGGTAGGCAGGCAGATAGGCAGGCAGTCATACAGGCAGGCAGGCAGGCAGGCAGGCGAAAGAAAGGGCTTAGGGAGTTAAAGAATGACAGACAGACAGACAGACAGACAGACATAGAACAGGAGATACAGAGAGCATAGGGAGTTAAAGAATGACAGACAGACAGACAGACATAGAACAGGAGATACAGAGAGCATAGGGAGTTAAAGCTGTAATAGAGAGAGTGTGAGAGAGAGAGAGAACATGTGGCAAGAACAGGGGAAAGGAATGAGCAGCACAGAGGTATTCAGGTGGTCAGGATGAGATATCCCCAGAGGACAGTCCAGTACCTGCCACTCCAGCTTGTCCAATAGCAGCTGGAGCCTGTTGATCTGGGAGCACCAGTGGTCATCAGTCTCCATGGTCACTCCTAAGAAACACCCACACACACACACCCACACACACACACACACACACACACCCACACACATGTTTTCGTTCCTTGTCAGGACTTTCTGGGGAGTCAAAATATATTCCCATTCAAAATCATATTTTCCCAAACCCCTAAACCTAACCATAACTCCTAACCCCAAACCTAAAATAGCATTTTTACTTTTCAGGACATGCTAAATGACTTTTCTTGTTATCCTATCTTGTGAGGACATTCTGGTCCTGACAAGATAGGTTAACAAGTCCACACACAGACACACCATTGACAAGTTAAAGGCCCAGTTTAAAAGGCTCTTTCCATTCTGGATTTGAAGGACATAGGGAGAGGATCTTTGTTACAGTATCAAACTTTGTTTAAAAGTTTTTGCTTTGTGTCTAGGGCTGTGATGATTATGGAATGTTGGATAACGATTAATTGTTATGCAAATTACCACGGTTATTGTCATAATTGTAATTTTTGTTGGAAAATGTTTTGAGCTTATAATGCATCATAATGTCTCTTTGAAAACAAGTTAAAACATACTGTACCTAATGAATACAACACAGCTCTGGGGACACCCCTGTCTCAAAAAAAGCTAGGAACTTTTGGAAATGAAGCTTCTCCTCCCGACAGTGCCGTTCTGCTCGTAAAATGATTACCATCTTTACCCACTTCATGTAAAAATGTAAAACTGCTATTGGGTAAACTATATCTACTTGAATATAAAGTTGAATCCCCACTTCTCCTAAAATTAATTTATTAACAAGATTATGACGATTATTGTTTTAAGTTCAAGGGTATTGCCTATAATTGTCGATTATACGATAATTGTGCCAGCCCTATTTGTGTCATTGCCATATGGGAGAAGAAAATGCTAGACTCCTGCTGATAAGAATGCATAAGCTTATAGCCTTTCAGACACAAATGAAAGGGCACGCTCCATTACATTTCTTGAAAACATCAACAG
The DNA here is from genome assembly GCF_964263955.1 of Coregonus lavaretus. Classification (NCBI taxonomy): domain Eukaryota; kingdom Metazoa; phylum Chordata; class Actinopteri; order Salmoniformes; family Salmonidae; genus Coregonus; species Coregonus lavaretus. Next base: position 52,130,580 of record NC_139995.1, read on the forward strand.
CTCTTTAAAACACTGCACAAAGTAAGTCATTGTCCCCAATATGGTATGTCAATAGCACTTAAAGGTGAAATGCAGTGGTGGATTTTCTGCTTCAGAGAATGTGGCCCTGCTAGTTTCATTTGGTGTAATAAATAAATGAGTTACATGCAGTACAGTGAACCTGTCTATCAGCGTAGATGCCTAATGACAAATACATGTTATAATTGTATGATTTCTTTTTATTGAAGACTTTCGAATTCAAGTGTAATAATAATAATAATAATAATAACCACAACAATGTCATTTAGCAGACATGTTTGTCCATATCAACTTACAGTGAGTGCAAACATTTCCGTATTGTTGACACCGGTGGGAATCGAACTCACGACCCTGGCGTTGCTAGTGCCACACTCTTACCAACTGAGCCACACAGGATTGTGTGGACTAAGCATTGGTATTACCTGTAGTGAGAATGCCAGAGTAGGGGTCGGTGGGGGAGAGGCACATGTTCTTCTGAACCTTGCGGCCACATCGCCTGCTGTTCCTCTGCGCAGAGGGATGCTCCGCCGCCTTCACCTCTCTCCTGAAAACAGACAGAACAAGAAAAGGAGGAGGAATAAAGATCAAAAAGAAAGGTGTAATTGTAGGAAAGGTGAGAAAGGGAGGGAAGGCACTAGGACGAAGAGAGGAGGAGTAACATTCAGAGAGGAGCGGTAGAGAATAATATCAGAAAAGAAGAGAATAGTGAAGAATGATGGTGGTAGACGGTAGAGAGTAGACGGTAGAGAGTAGACAGTAGACGGTAGGCAGTAGAGAGTAGACGGTAGGCAGTAGAGAGTAGAAGGTAGGCAGTAGAAAGTAAAGAGTAGACGGTAGAAAGTAGACGGTAGGCAGTAGAAGGTAGGCAGTAGAAAGTAAAGAGTAGACGGTAGGCAGTAGATGGTAGGCGGTAGAAAGTAGAAGGTAGGCGGTAGCAGCAGTAGACAGTAGACGTTAGCAGTAGTAGACAGTAGGCGGTAGACTGTAGGCGGTAGAGGGAAGGCAGAAGCAGAAGTAGATGGTAGCAGCAGCAGATGGTAGGCGGTAGCAGCAGTAGATGGTAGCAGCAGTAGGCAGTAGCAGCAGTAGACTGTAGCTGCAGACGGTAGCAGCAGAAGGCGGTAGCAGCAGTAGACGGTAGCAGCTGTAGACAGTGGACTGTAGCAGCAGTAGACGGTAGCAGCTGTAGACAGTAGACTGTAGCAGCAGTAGATGGTAGCAGTAGTAGACGGTAGCAGCAGTAGACGGTAGCAGCAGTAGACAGTAGAATGTAGCATCAGTAGGCAGTAGTAGCAGTAGACGGTAGCAGCAGTAGATGGTAGCAGCAGTAGACGGTAGCAGCAGTAGATGGTAGACGGTAGCAGCAGTAGGCGGTAGCATCAGTAGACGGTAGCAGCAGTAAATGGTAGCAGCAGTAGACAGTAGAAGGTAGCATCAGTAGGCAGTAGCAGCAGTAGACGGTAGCAGCAGTAGACGGTAGCAGCAGTAAATGGTAGCATCAGTAGGCAGTAGTAGGTAGCATCAGTAGGCAGTAGTAGCAGTAGACGGTAGCAGCAGTAGACGGTAGCAGCAGTAGACAGTAGATGGTAGCAGAAGTAGACGGTAGCAGCAGTAGACGGTAGCAGCAGTAGACCGTAGAAGGTAGCATCATTAGGCAGTAGCAGCAGTAGATGGTAGCAGCAGTAGACGGTAGTAGCAGTAGATGGTAGACTGTAGCAGCAGTAGGCGGTAGCAGCAGTAGAAGGTAGATGGTAGCAGCAGTAGACAGTAGAAGGTAGCATCAGTAGGCAGTAGTAGAAGTAGACGGTAGCAGCAGTAGGCAGTATCAGCAGTAGATGGTAGCAGCAGTAGACGGTAGCAGCAGTAGACAGTAGAAGGTAGCATCAGTAGGCAGTAGTAGCAGTAGATGGTAGCAGCAGTAGATTGTAGCAGCAGTAGACGGTAGCAGCAGTAGATGATAGCAGAAGTAGACAGTAGAAGGTAGCATCAGTAGATTGTAGCAGCAGTTGACGGTAGCAGCAGTAGGCGGTAGCAGCAGTAGCTGGTAGCAGCAGTAGGCGGTAGCAGCAGTAGATGGTAGCAGCAGTAGATGGTAGCAGCAGTAGACAGTAGAAGGTAGCAGCAGTAGACGGTAGCAGCAGTAGACGGTAGCAGCAGTAGACGGTAGCAGCAGTAGACGGTAGCAGAAGTAGACGGTAGCAGCAGTAGATGGTAGCAGCAGTAGACGGTAGCAGCAGTAGACAGTAGAAGGTAGCATCAGTAGGCAGTAGTAGCAGTAGATGGTAGCAGCAGTAGATGGTAGCAGCAGTAGATGGTAGCAGCAGTAGACAGTAGCAGCAGTAGACGGTAGCAGCAGTAGACAGTAGAAGGTAGCATCAGTAGGCAGTAGTAGCAGTAGATGGTAGCAGCAGTAGACAGTAGCAGCAGTAGACGGTAGCAGCAGTAGACAGTAGAAGGTAGCATCAGTAGGCAGTAGTAGCAGTAGATGGTAGCAGTAGTAGACGGTAGCAGCAGTAGACGGTAGCAGCAGTAGATGGTAGACGGTAGCAGCAGTAGGCGGTAGCATCAGTAGACGGTAGCAGCAGTAAATGGTAGCAGCAGTAGACAGTAGAAGGTAGCATCAGTAGGCAGTAGCAGCAGTAGACGGTAGCAGCAGTAGACGGTAGCAGCAGTAAATGGTAGCATCAGTAGGCAGTAGTAGGTAGCATCAGTAGGCAGTAGTAGCAGTAGACGGTAGCAGCAGTAGACGGTAGATGGTAGCAGAAGTAGACGGTAGCAGCAGTAGACGGTAGCAGCAGTAGACCGTTGAAGGTAGCATCATTAGGCAGTAGCAGCAGTAGATGGTAGCAGCAGTAGACGGTAGTAGCAGTAGATGGTAGACTGTAGCAGCAGTAGGCGGTAGCAGCAGTAGAAGGTAGATGGTAGCAGCAGTAGACAGTAGAAGGTAGCATCAGTAGGCAGTAGTAGAAGTAGACGGTAGCAGCAGTAGGCAGTATCAGCAGTAGATGGTAGCAGCAGTAGACGGTAGCAGCAGTAGACAGTAGAAGGTAGCATCAGTAGGCAGTAGTAGCAGTAGATGGTAGTAGCAGTAGATGGTAGCAGCAGTAGATTGTAGCAGCAGTAGACGGTAGCAGCAGTAGATGATAGCAGAAGTAGACAGTAGAAGGTAGCTTCAGTAGATTGTAGCAGCAGTTGACGGTAGCAGCAGTAGGCGGTAGCAGCAGTAGCTGGTAGCAGCAGTAGGCGGTAGCAGCAGTAGATGGTAGCAGCAGTAGATGGTAGCAGCAGTAGACAGTAGAAGGTAGCAGCAGTAGACGGTAGCAGCAGTAGACGGTAGCAGCAGTAGACGGTAGCAGCAGTAGACGGTAGCAGCAGTAGATGGTAGAAGGTAGCATCAGTAGACAGTAGAAGGTAGCATCAGTAGGCAGTAGTAGCAGTAGATGGTAGCAGCAGTAGACAGTAGCAGCAGTAGACGGTAGCAGCAGTAGACGGTAGCAGCAGTAGATGGTAGCAGCAGTAGATGGTAGCAGCAGTAGATGGTAGCAGCAGTAGATGGTAGCAGCAGTAGATGGTAGCAGCAGTAGACGGTAGCAGCAGTAGACAGTAGAAGGTAGCATCAGTAGGCAGTAGTAGCAGTAGATGGTAGCAGCAGAAGGCGGTAGCAGCAGTAGACGGTAGCAGCAGTAGCAGCAGTACATTGGTCCAACCAAAACAACAAAGAAGGGTGAAAGCCATTTTGTGGATAGTTCCAATTCCAAGTCCAACATTGTAATTATTCCCCTAGGAAGTGTAGGACATGGTGTCGACTGCTCAGGGGTGACCCTTACCACTTATAGATTAAGTGTGTGTGTTTGTGTATGTATGTGTGTGTGTTTGCGTGTGACGTGTGTCTCTGTGTGTGCATTTGTGTGACAGAGTAGATGAATGGAGAAACATTGTTTTCTCCAGCAGGTGAAGACTGTGTGCCTGGCTGTCCAGCTGACAGAGCAGAGGGAGTGTATGACTGGGACACCAGCTAGCTGCCCCAAAGGGCACTGCAGCACGTAGAGGACTACCGCAGACCAACAGAAAGAAGGACAAAAAGGTGGTGCCATAGTGTTTACTAGTGGGTGGTGCCATAGTGTTTAGTAATGAGGTGGTGCCATAGTATTTAGTAGTGAGGTGGTGCCATAGTATTTAGTAGTGAGGTGGTGCCATAGTATTTAGTAGTGAGGTGGTGCCATAGTATTTAGTAGTGAGGTGGTGCCATAGTGTTTAGTAGTGAGGTGGTGCCATATTATTTACTAGTGAGGTGGTGCCATAGTGTTTACTAGTGAGGTGGTGCCATAGTGTTTAGTAGTGAGGTGGTGCCATAGTATTCAGTGTGGTGGTGCCATAGTATTTAGTAGTGAGGTGGTGCCATAGTATTTAGTAGTGAGGTGGTGCCAGAGTATTTAGTAGTGAGGTGGTGCCATAGTGTTTAGTAGTGAGGTGGTGCCATGGTGTTTAGTAGTGAGGTGGTGCCATCATGTTTAGTAGTGAGGTGGTGCCATAGTGTTTAGTAGTGAGGTGGTGCCATAGTATTTAGTAGTGAGGTGGTGCCATAGTATTTAGTAGTGAGGTGGTGCCATAGTATTTAGTAGTGAGGTGGTGCCATAGTATTCAGTAGTGAGGTGGTGCCATAGTATTTAGTAGTGAGGTGGTGCCATAGTATTTAGTAATGAGGTGGTGCCATAGTATTTAGTAATGAGGTGGTGCCATAGTATTTAGTAGTGAGGTGGTGCTATAGTATTTAGTAATGAGGTGGTGCCATAGTATTTAGTAGTGAGGTGTTGCCATAGTATTTAGCAATGTGGTGGTGCCATAGTATTTAGTAGTGAGGTGTTGCCATAGTATTTAGTAGTGAAGTGGTGCCATAGTATTTAGTAGTTTGGTGGTGCCATAGTATTTAGTAGTGAGGTGGTGCCATAGTATTTAGTAATGAGGTGGTGCCATAATGTTTAGTAATGAGGTGGTGCCATAATGTTTAGTAGTGAGGTGGTGCCATAATGTTTAGTAGTGAGGTGGTGCCATAGTATTTAGTAATGAGGTGGTGCCATAGTATTTAGTAATGAGGTGGTGCCATATTATTTAGTGGTGAGGTTGTGGCTGGAATGGTGTTGAGAGGTGAGGTAATTCCATAGTTTTTTTAGTAGTGAGGTACAGCTGGTGAGGTGTTGATTCCTGAGGTGCTGTTGTGTATTTGAGACTGGCTATTCAGTAGTAAGGTGGTGCTGCCATAGTCTTTAGGTGTGTTGAGCGCTAGTGACTCACGGCGCGGGTCTGCTCTCCTCCTCCACAGCCTCCATGGCACACTGCAGGGACATTTGGAGAGAGAGCAGCTGGCTGGAGGTCTCCCTCAGCATGAAGCGGGTCACAAACTGTCCCAGCACAGAGGAGCCCTGGTACTCCTAACGAGGGAGAGATGGGGGAGAAGAGATGGGGATATAGGAGAGGAGGTGGGGTGGGGTGGGAGAGAGGGGGGATAGAGGAGAGTAGTTGGGGTGGGAGAGGAGAGGGGGATGGGGTGGGAGAGAGGGGGAGAGAGGAGAGTAGGTGGGGTGGGAGAGAGGGGGGATAGAGGAGTGTGAGTGGGGTGGGAGAGAGGGGGGAGAGAGGAGGGATAGAGGAGAGGGGGATGGGGTGGGAGAGAGGAGAGTAGGTGGGGTGGGAGAGAGGGGAGAGAGGAGAGTAGGTGTGGTGGGAGAGAGGGGGGATAGAGGAGAGGGGGATGGTATGAGAGAGGGGGAGAGAGGAGAGGGGGGTGGGGTGGGGGAAAGGGGAGCAGGGGTGGGGAGAGACGAAAGAGAGTGAGAGGGAACAGGTTGGCAACCTTTATTCGGAGAGACCAAATTAATTCTAAGAGCTGTTATCCTCACGACAGCTACGGCATCAGGTGATAAGGGCGAAAGCTCATAACAGATGTTTTACTCCAATTCAATCGCTACGTTACACAGCATGCATGATTCTTAGCCATTTCAAATATTGAACATGGAACAGTTTTCATAAAATACCAGCTATTCCATCTTTAACTAGCGGGAGACTCGTGCTAACAAGACTGTAATTTAAGCAGACCAAGAGGAATGGTGCAGGGTGGTTAATGGAGTAATTGTAGTGGAGCGTCACACTAGAATGTACAACGACAACCTGGTTAGTACGTTCCAAATTGCACCTTATTCCCTACATAGTGCACTACTTTTGACCAGAGCACTATGAGCCCTGGTCGAAAGTAGTGCACTATATGGTGAATAGGGTGCAATTTGGGAGGCTACCCTTGCAACTGTAGATTAATAGCATGGGGGAATTTCATTCTAGGGCCTTGGTGGTGACATTTATGACAGACTACAGCTGCTAACAATCGCTAGCGAAAACCTCTATGGGTTTCCTTCTGACAGTGAATAAGAAAGTGCATGAAAGAATGGGGCTTTAATTGTGACAGGGTGCATAATTATGCAGTAAAAGCCCCTCTTTTTCTAATAGGGATAGCTGGATTTTCTCGTTCCTTCACTGATGTGCTTCACTGATTCCTGGGCTGGCTAATATACGTTTCTGTCGCAGATAAGAACATAAATGAAAAAGGTCTCTTCTTGAGGTAGTTTCTATAACACTTTCTTTTAATGTCTGATTATTAAAGTCTTATCTTTATTATTGTATAGTTGGTTAGTCATTGAATTAAGCAACATCTGATCTCACTCATGAAATTGTTTGTAGCCTAAATAAAACAGTTACTTACTCATGCTAAAAAATACAGTTTACAAATGGTAAACAAATTAATTAATGAATTGTGGTTTGTAAGAAATGTATAGCCACACCTTGAAATAAAGTGTTACAGTAGATTCAACTAAATGACTATGATCTTCAGATCCCAGACTCCAAGGCTCGTCCAACAATTATTTTGGTCATGGTCTACATAATTTTATTTAAGAATAATAAATAGGCAACTGAAAGAAAAGGCACCTTGTAACGCATTGGAGTTAAAAAAAATTCCTTTACGAACCAAGGTAGGTCTACTTTGTTTCCACCTATTCCCACCTGTATAAAACGTGTATAATTAACAATATAAAGCAAAAAACATATAGATTGCGGTTATATGAAGACGTCACTGAAATGTAAGGCCAGTTACAGTGCCTTCAGAAAGTATTCACACCCCTTAACTTTTTTCACATTTTGTTGAATTACAGCCGGAATTTAAAATTGATTAAATTTAGATTTGTTTTGTAACTGGCCTACACAAAATACCCCATAATGTGGAATTATGTTTTTTTATATTTTTACAAATTAGCTAAAAATGAAAAACTGAAACGTCTTGAGTCAATAAGTATTTAACCCCTTCGTTATGGCAAGCCTAAACACATTCAGCAGTAAAAATGTGCTTAACAGGTCACATAATAAGTTGCATGGACTCATGTTTTTTGAATGACTACCTCATCTCTGTACCCCACACATACAATTATCTGCAAGGTCCCTCAGTCGAGCAGTGTTCCCTGTAGGCTGTCTCATCATCGTCGGTTATCAGGCCTACCGCCGTCGTGCGTCTGCAAACTTAATGATGGTGTTGGAGTCTTGCGCGGCCACGTAGTCGTGGGTGAACAGGGAGTACAGGAAGGGACTGAGCACGCACCCCTGAGGGGCCCCCGTGTTGAGGGTCAGCGTGGCAGATGTGTTGTTGCCTACCCTCAAGAATTGTTGTGGCTGCATCATGTTATGGGTATGCTTGTCATCATTAAGGACTGGGGAGAAACGGAATTGAGCTAAGCACAGGCAAAATCCTAGAGGAAAACCTGGTTGTCTGCTTTCCACCAGACTCTGGGAGATGAATTCCACTTTCAGCAGGAAAATAACCTAAAACACGAGGCCAAATCTACACTGGAGTTGCTTACCAAGAAGAAAAAGATGTTCCGGAGTGGCCGAGTTACAGTTTTGACTTAAATCTGCTTGAAAATCTATGCCTGAAAATGGTTGCCTAGCAATGATCAACTACCAATCTGACAGAGCTTGAAGAATTTTGAAAGGAATAATGAGCAAATGTTGCACAATCCAGGTGTGGAAAGCTCTTAGAGACTTACTCAGAAAGACTCACAGCTGTAATCGCTGCCAAAGGTGATTCTAACATGTATGGATTCAGGGGGTTTAATACTTGTCTAATCAAGATACTGTATATTAGTGTTTTTTTCTTCCAGTTTGGCATTAGAGTATTTTGTGTAGATCGTTGACAAAAAATGACAATAAATCAATTTTAATCACACTTTGTAACATAACAAAATGTGGAAAAAGTAAAGGGGTGTGAATACTTTCTGAAGGCACTGTATATCCTTATGACCTCTGGTGGATCATGAAGGAAAACTGACTGAAACTTTGACAATAATGTGCGGTGGTAAAATTATGTGTGGGGGAGATATACACTGAACAAAAATATAAACGCAGCATGTAGTGTTGGTCCCATGTTTCATGAGCTGAAATAAAAGATCCCAGAAATGTTCCATACACACAAAAAGCTTATTTCTCTCAAATGTTGTACACAAATTTGTTTACATCCCGGTTAGTGAGCATTTCTCCTTTGCTAAGATAATCCATCCACCTGACAGGTGTGGCATATCAATAAGCTAATTAAACAGCATGATCATTACACAGGTGCACCTTATGCTGGGGACAATAAACAGCCACTCTAAAATGTGCCTTTTTTTACACAACACAATGCCACAGATGTCTCAAGTTTTGAGGGAGCGTGCAATTGGCATGCTGACTGCAGGAATGTCTACCATAGCAGTTGTCAGAGAATGTAATGTTAATTTCTCTACTATAAGCCACTTCCAACGTCGTTTTAGAGAATTTGGCAGTATGTCCAACCGGCCTCACAACCGCAGACCACGTGTAACCACACCAGCCCAGGACCTCCACATCCACCTTCTTCACCTGCGGGATCGTCTGAGACCAGCCACCTGGAAAGCTGATGAAACTGTGGGTTTGCACAACTGAAAAATGTCTGCACAAACTGTCAGAAACCGTCTCAGGGAAGCTAATCTGCGTGCTCGTCGTCCTCACCAGGGTCTTGACCTGACTGCAGTTCGGCGTCGTAACCGACTTCAGTGGGCAAATGCTCACCTTCGATGGCCATTGGCACGCTGGAGAAGTATGCTCTTCACGGATGAATCCCAGTTTCAACTGTACCGGGTAGATGGCAGACAGCGTGTATGGCGTCATGTGAGCAAGCGGTTTGCTGATGTCAACGCTGAGAACAGAGTGCCCCATGGTGGCAGTGGGGTTATGGTATAGGCAGGCATAAGCTACGGACACAATTGCATTTTAATCGATGGCAATTTGAATGCACAGATACCGTGATGAGATCCTGAGACCCATCGTCGTGCCATTCATCTGCCGCCATCACCTCATGTTTCAGCACGATAATGCACGGCCCCATGTCTCAAGCATCTGTACACAATTCCTGGAAGCTGAAAATGTACCAGTTCTTCCATGGCCTGCATACTCAACAGACATGTCACCCATTGAGCATGTTTGGGACGATGTGGATCGACCTGTACGATAGCGGGTTCCAATTCCCGCCAATATCCAGCAATTCCACACAGCCATTGAAGAGGAGTGGGACAACATTCCACAGGCCACAATCAACAGCCTGATCAACTCTTTGCAAAGGAGATGTGTCGCGCTGCATGAGGCAAATGGTGGTCACACCAGGTGACCAACAGATATATATCTGTATTCCCAGTCACGTGAAAACCATAGATTAGGGCCTAATTTATTTATTTCAATTGACTGATTTCCTTATATGAACTGTAACTCAGTAAAATCTTTGAAATTGTTGCATGTTGCGTTTATATTTTTATTCGGTGTATATACATTTGCTACAATGGGTGACTTAGGAATCCCATCAAGCACTTGGCCATACAATTCCTTTCACATCCTCCCCCTTTAGCCACAATGGGAAGGGCTGACTGTGCACTGAAAAAACTCTACAGTTAGCTAGCCAGCTTCCCAATGTTCCTGTATGGGCTCCGGGAAGCTTGACAAAGCGTAATTTAGACCATAATATGATGCTAATGAATGCAGATATGCTTGGCTGGACTATTCCTACACCAATATTGTTGCTTGACTCATTGTTTTTATGAGGCACACTAGATTGACTCCATCTGTGCAGAGGAGCCGTTTCGTCTCAAAGTCATGAATCGGCTGAATGGAGGGAAACTAGCCCCTAGTGTATGGACTGTGGAGTATTTACTGTTAACACAAAACATAGGTAGGGTATATTTTGTAGCCTATATCGTAAGGTGCAGTATATAGACAGGTGTGTGCCTTTCCAAATCATGTCCAATCAATTGAATTTACCACAGGTGGACTCCAATTAAATTGTAGAAACATCTCAAGCATGATCAATGGAAATAGGATGCACCTGAGCTCAATTTCGAGTCTCATAGCAAAGGGTCTGAATACTTATGTAAATACTATTTTTTTTGTTGCTACAATTTATAAAAACTTGTTTTCACTTTGTCATTATGGGGTATTGTGTGTAGATTGATGAGGAAAATGTTTTATTAAATCCATTCTAGAATAAGGCTGTAACGTAACAAAATGTGGAAAAAGGGAAGGGGCCTGAATACTTTCCGAATGCACTACATATTCTACATAAGGTATATTCTGTAGCCTATATCATAAGGTATATTCTACATAGGGTATATTCAGCAGGCTTTATCTATACCCTATATAATATATTATATTATATAGCCCCCATTCAATGGACTGTGTAACATTTACAGTTCATAATACAAAACATACAGTGCCTAGTGAGTCTACATGCCCCTTGCAGTTTTCACATGTTGTTGCCTTAAAATGAAATCAAGTAAATTGATTAAATTCGATTTTTCCCCCTATTGATCTACACAAGCTACTCCACATTTCCAAAGTGAAAGACAAATTATTGAAAATGTTCCAAATTAATGAACACTAAAAACTAAGATGTCTTGATAGCGTATGTCTTCACACCCCAGAGTTAATACTTGGTGGAAGCACCTTTGGCGGCCATTACAGCTGTCAATCATTTTGAATAAGATTCTACCAAATTTGCACAAATCTTAGGGCAACATATATTCATTGTTTTTATCAAAATTGCTCAAGCTCAGTACATTTGGTTGGGAATCATTGATGGACAGCAATACTCAAACCTTGTCACTGATTTTCAAGCAGATTTAAGTCAGGACTGAGACCATTCAGGAACACTCAACACCTCTTGGAAAGCCATTCTGGTGTGTCTTTGGCATTACAATTTGTGTATTGTCCTGCTGAAAAATTAAAAACTATCCCAGCGTCAGGTATTCACAAGACAAACTCCCTAGTCCCTGCCGGTGACAAGCATACCGATAACGTGATGCTGCCACCACAATACTTGAAAATACAGTGTAGACTTTAACTGAGCACTGTTCAAGTTGCAGAGGAAAGAAGGGTACATTTTCAAAGTATTATTGCATTCACTCATCTATTTGACAGTAACCCTTGAGCATGGATAGGTATGATGTCTCAAAACAGTTCACACAAAGGCTTACCTCTTTAGTTTTGTCCATGGCCTTCAAGATGGCGACGTTTAGGGTTTCCAGAGCAGAGAGGACATTCAGATACTCCCCCAAGTGTTGAGCAAAGTAATCTGAAATAAGCAAACCAAAAAAAACAATTTAACATACTCACCCGTTTCTTATACTGTACAGTACGGTATAAATGTTACATTCAGTTGAATATCTAATGCGCATGATATCGCAAGATCTTTCCCTGATAATGACGTCTTTGCACTTTGATCTGTCTCTGAAAAATGTATTGACTGATCAAAGAACCAAATAGAATGGTACATTGTGAAACACAAGAGCAGACATCGATTGGATAAACTGTTATAGCCGCTTATAAAGTTGGAAAGTAATTAAAGGTCGACTTTGGGCACGAAAAACTGTCCAAGCTCGTCCCTTATCTAAACATTCGAACAGAAATTGGGTGTGCTGTTGGTGGTTCGTCAATGTGTTCAACCTTCCCAAGTTCTCTCACGTCACCCCGCTCCTCCGCACACTCCACTGGGTTCCAGTTGAAGCTCGCATCTGCTACAAGACCATGGTGCTTGCCTACGGAGCTGTGAGGGGAATGGCACCTCTGTACCTTCAAGCTCTGATCAGTCCCTACACCCAAACGAGGGCACTGCGTTCATCCACCTCTGGCCTGCTGGCTCCCCTATCTCTGCGGAAGCATAGTTCCCGCTCAGCCCAGTCAAAACTGTTCGCTGCTCTGGCACCCCAATGGTGGAACAAGCTCCCTCACGACGCCAGGACAGCGGAGTCACTCACCACCTTCCGGAGACATTTGAAACCCCACCTCTTTAAGGAATACCTGGGATAGGATAAAGTAATCCTTCTACCCCCCCCCCCCCCACCCCATTAAAAAAACGTTCTCAGAGCATACGCAGAACAGCTGGCAGGCATATTCACGGTAATTTCCAACCTCTCCTTGTCCCAGTCTGTAATCCCCACATGTTTTAAGATGACCGCCATCATTCCTGTCTCCAAGAACTCTAAGGTTTCATACCACAATGACTACCGCCCTGTAGCACTCACTTCTGTAATCATGAAGTGCTTTGAGTGGCTGGTTATGGCACACATTAACTCCACCATCCCAGACACCCTAGACCCACTCTAATTACATACCGCCCCAACAGATCCATAGATGACGCAATCTCAACTGCTCTCCATACTGCCCTCACCCACCTAGATAAGAGGAATACCTATGTGAGAATGATGTTAATTGACCACAGCTCAGCGTTCATACCATTGTCCCCTCCAAGCTCGTCACCAAGCTTAGGACTGGGACTGAACACCTCCCTCTGCAACTGGATCCTGGACGGGCCGACCCCAGGTGGTGAGGGTAGGCAACAACACATTCGCCACACTGACCCTCAACACAGGGGCCCCACAGGAGTGTGTGCTTTGTCCCCTCCTGTACTCCCTGTTCACCCACAACTGCGTGGACACGCACGACTCCAACAGCATCATCAAGTTCGCTGACGACACAACGGTGGTAGGCCTAATCACCAGTGACGATGATTCAGCCTACAGTGAGGAGGTCATTGACCTGGCAGTGTGGTGCCGGAGCAACAACCTCTCCCTCAACGTCAGCAAGACCAAAGAGCTCATCATGGACTACAGGAAATGAAGGGGCGAGTACGCCCCAATCCACATCGACGGGGCGGCAGTGGAGCAGGTAGACAGCTTCAAGTTCCTCGGTGTCCAAATCACTAAAGACTTAAAAATGGTCCAAACACACACGCACAGTCGTGAAGAAGGACTCTTCCCCCTCAGGAGGTTGAAAAAGTTTGGCATGGGCCCTCAAATCTTTTAAAAGGTTCTACAGCTGGACCATTAAGAGCATTTTGACTGGCTGCATCACTGCCTGGTATGGTAATAGCACCGCCCTCGATCGCATGGCTCTACAGAGGGTGGTGCGGACAGCCCAGTACATCACTGGGACCGAGCTCCATGCCATCCAGGACATCTATATCAGGCGGTGTGGTAGGAAGGCCCGGAAAATGGTTAAAGACTCCAACCACCCAAGCCATAGACTATTCTCTCTGCTTCCGCACGGCAAGCGGTACCGGTGCAGTAAGTCTGGCACCAACAGGCTCTTGAACAGCTTCTATCCCCAAGCAATAAGACTGATAAATAGCTAACAAAATAGCTACACAGACTGAGTCAACCTTGTATCCTCATTGACCTTTTTCTTTTTGTCTCTATGCACACTCACAGGGCCCTACACATTCACACATAACATGCACGTACATTTATACTGACTCTACAGACACACACTCATATACAAGCTGCTGCTACTATGTTTATCTTATATCCTGTTGCCTAGTCACCTTACCCCATACATATCTACCTCCATCACTCCAGTATCCCTGCACATTGTAAATATGGTATTGGAACTGACCCTGTATATAGTATGCTTACTTACTTATTGTGTATTTCATATTTCTTCTTATTTCTTGTGTGGTTTTTTCTAGTAATAGATCGTTATTGATTATTGCATTGTTGGGTTTGAGTTTGCAAGAAAGGCATTTCACTATACTTGTGCATGTGACATTAAAACTTGAAACTCCTCCAGTATGTGTTGACGTCATTTCACAGAATTTGTTTTTGGACAGAAGCTGTAGTGATCAGTAAGAAATGGCACTTCTGTAGCCAAATATCTTATTCATCCAATTTGGTTCGTTTTTAAGCATTAAATGACCTGGTATGATGGTGCATTGATCAGTTATACAGTTTACAGCCATTCTTTTTTGCCCAAAGTCGACCTTTAAGCCAAAACGCTTAATTGAGTGTGTCAGTGTGGCAACTGTAGCCATACGTGACCATGGTAATGTCAACTGTAGTCATCCTTGACCATGGTAATGTCAACTGTAGTCATACGTGACCATGGTAATGTCAACTGTAGTCATACGTGACCATGGTAATGTCAACTGTAGTCATACGTGACCATGGTAATGTCAACTGTAGTCATCCTTGACCATGGTAATGTCAACTGTAGTCATACGTGACCATGGTAATGTCAACTACAGTCATACGTGACCATGGTAAGTCCAACTGTAGTCATGTGTGACCATGGTAATGTCAACTGTAGTCATACTTGACCATGGTAATGCCAATTGTAGTCATATGTGCCCATGCTAATGTCAATTGTAGTCATATGTGACCATGGTAATGTTAACTGTAGTCATACTTGACCATGGTAATGCCAACTGAAGTCATACTTGACCATGGTAATGTTGACTGTAGTCATACGTGACCATAGTAATGTCAACTGTAGTCATACTTGACCATGGTAATGTCAAATGAATCAGGGCATTTTAACTTTCACCAATCGAAGAGTGCTCTGGATTTCCTTCGCCTATGAAGCCGACATTGACCAATGTCCATTGTACTAACTCCAAGATGACACAGTGAAGGCACTTACAGTGATGAAAGATAGTTAACTTCCCCCTGACGTCAAGCTGCTGCACTGACTGATGCTTTTGCCATTCAATAAATTATGCAGCAGATTTATTCTCGGAAGTGAGTGTTTACAGGTCTTTGTACTATTCCTTGGCTTTCCAGGCCATCTGCCACTCACCTCCATAAGCTGGAGATGTAGACGTGTGTCAGTTTACAGTTTATACCCATACTTATAATAATAGATGATGATCGTTGATGATGAGGATAATAAAGATGGAATGCTGGAATGGTGATGTGATGATGATGATAACGAGGAAGATTATGATAATGCTAATGCTGACAACAACCTATCATAACAATAAGATACTGACATTATTGTGAAAGACATAGCATGGTTGAGCACAAAAGCTTCACAGGTGAGACCAATGCCTAACTGGAGGCACGTTGGGGAGATTGCAGGGTTCATGTGAAGAAAGGACAGGACACATTAAAACAGACAGTAGCCCTAACACTCACCTGATAGCTTGTCAGTGTCTAGGTTGCTACAATGTAGCAGAAAATAAGTAGAGGTGGAAAGAAAGAAATACAGAGTTAATTGAATCATGGGCAATTCAAAGATATGTGCTGTATTTCATTTAAGTCCAGGAAAGGTTGTGTGTCTCAGGAAAGTGTGGACATAAACTAAAATGTCTACGGAGGGAAACTTCAAAGCATGGCGGGTGCCATAACCCCCATGTACTGTAAAACTTTCAGGAATTAATAAGCTCAATAAAAGTTATATAAAATGTGTCAATTACAATGCTTTCTTCCTAATCATCTCGGAAAAACAGAATCGTTGTTCTTCCTCTGAATACGATTAATTCACCGCACACACTTTTTCACTCCGAGTGTCTGACTGAAGCCTACAGGCTTTGATTAAAGAAATGTGAACCCCTCTCTGGAAATGCAATTTCCATGTTAATTGGAGCTGACATTGTTGAACAATATTTGAAATATTCAAGTCAGAATTCTCTAGGCTGAAATGGATTGCTGGGCAGAAATGACCGCCTAAAAGACAACCACTTAACATGCTGTCATAAAGTATTAGCCTAAACTACAGTGCATTCGGAAAGTATCCAGACCCCTTGACTTTTCCCACATTTTGTTATGTTACAGCCTTATTCTAAAATTGATCAAATTGTTTTTTCCCCCTCATCAATCTACACACAACACCCCATAATGACAAAGCAAAAATAGGTTTTTAGAATTTTTTGCACAAAAACTGAAATATCACATTTACAGAAGTATTCAGACCCTTTACTCAGTTGTTGACGCACCTTCGGCAGCGATTACAGCATCAAGTCTTCTTGGGTATGACGCTACAAGCTTGGCCCACCTGTATTTGGGAGGTTTCTCACATTCTTCTCTTCAGATCCTCTCAAGCTCTGTTAGGTTGGATGGGGAGCATCGCTGCACAGCTATTTTCAGGTCTCTCCAGAGATGTTCGATTGTGTTCAAGTCCGGGCTCTGGTTGGCCACTCAAGGACATTCAGAGACTTGTCCCGAAGCCACTCCTGCGTTGTCTTGGCTGTGTGCTTAGGGTCGTTGTCCTGTTGGAAGGTGACCTTCACCCCAGTCTGAGGTCCTGAGCGCTCTGGAGCAGGTTTTCATCAAGGATCTCTCTGTACTTTGCTCCGTTCATATTTCCCTCGATCCTGACTAGTCTCCCAGTCCCTGCCTCTGAAAAACATCCCCACAGCATGATGCTGCCACCACCATGCTTCACCGTAGGGATGGTGCCAGGTTTCCTCCACACGTGACGCTTAGCATTCAGGCCAAAGAGTTCAATCTTGGTTTCATCAGACCAGAGAATCTTCTTTCTCATGGTTGACAGTCCTTTAGGTGCCTTTTGGAAAACTCCAAGCGGGCTGTCATGTACCTTTTACTGAGGAGTGGCTTCCGTCTGGCCACACTACCATAAAGGCCTGATTGCTGGAGTAATGCAGAGATGGTTGTTCTTCTGGAAGGTTCTCCCATCTCCACAGAGGAACTCTGGAGCCATGTCCGAGTGACAATTCTAAAAACCTGTTTTTGCTTTGTCATTATGGGGTATTGTGTGTAGATTGATGAGGGAAATAATGCATTAAATCTATTTTAGAATAAGGCTGTAACGTAAGAAAATGTGGAAAAAGTCAAGGGGTCTGAATACTTTCCGAATGCACTGTATGCACCTATAAGAGCATCTTCCCTGCTGGCATAGCTGGCCTTTTATTGGCTCGGCTTGGACGGCCAAATTAAGAGCAAAAGTAAACCTGGTTAACGTGTAATTGGAATGTGCAACCTGCATTGCACCTATTACCTTCCGTTGTAATTTATCACTGTTAATGCTAAAATCCCCCCTTTTGAAAGCTGCGATGCCCTTTGTCACTTCAAGGGGAATTAGCTTTTAGCTGCTAATGTGTTTTCACTAGAAGAGTAACACTGATTTTCACTGTGGTGGGAAGATGTCCTTGCCATTCCAGCCGTGTGTTCATTAACATAATCAATAACATAATCCCGAATTTGAACATAATGTTCAGAAGTGTTCATTACTTTGAGAGAAGCCTGGGAGAATCCTGGCCTGTGGTGTTTGCGGGGAGTGCTCTGTGTGTGCGACTTGTTCAGGAAATATCGGTTTCTCTATTTGTTCATCTGAGCTGCAGGGACTTTGACGGACAAGCTAATCTCCCTAGCAAGCGCTTGCTTGGACTTTAGATGCTATAATGTTGTGAAATTGTTCATGTTGGGGGAGCAAGTCGGTAAGTGCTCAATGAACATACATTTCCATTCTGCCAAAAGCAATCAAGTCAACAGGCTTAAACAATGGAACGTTAAACTTTTGCCACTTCAGGAGAGAAAAATGCTTTTAAAAGGGGAAATTCAGGATTTACAACTTGATATTATTTTATTTATTTTATTTAACCTTTATTTAACTAGGCAAGTCAGTTAAAAACAAGTTCTTATTTACAATGACGACCTTCCCAGGCCAAACCCGGACGACGCTGGGCCAATTGTGTGCCGCCCTATGGGACTTCTAATCATGGCCGGATTGTGATACAGCCTGGAATCGAACCAGGGTCTGTAGTGGGGTTCCTCGCCCTAAAAGTACTCTGTAGGCCAGGAGAAACTGTAATCCATGGTTCAAACTTCAGCTAACTTTAGCCACCACAAGCCAACAATCAATGGAAGTGAATGGAATACCGTTTCTATTGGCCCATAGACTTCTTTCAGGGTGAGGGGACATTTAACATCAAGTTGTAAAATCCTGCACTTCCCCTTTAACTAGCTTTAGCTACTTATGTTTCGATTATTTTAACACATTTGAATTTGTATACTACAAAATGTATAGAATAATAAAAATAAAAAAATGCTTTAGCTAATGTATGAGCAGTCTAAGCATTGTCTCTGTTGTTGTTGCTATATTACACAGATGCTCAACAGTCTTATGCATGTTGTCATTACCAAGAGAGGGATTTCTTTGACTGCAGAAAGAGGTTTGTAAGTGCCATGTGAAGTAGAACACGGCATAAAAAATCCAGAGGAAATTATTTGGTCCACTTGTGCTTAATTGCAGACCTGAAATAAGTCATTGATGTGGTCTATGCATGGTAAATGACACAATAAGTAGGTCATATTTCAATATCCTCTTCTGATTATCCACCATCTACTTGGTTGTTGCTTAGTGCTGCAAAACACTACGTCAAGCATACAAGGAGTCTGCATGTTCAGGAATTGTAAATGTGCCTGTGCTATGTTTTCCTTTAATCTAATCAATGTTACAAACCATGCATGTTTCTGTGAGTTGCAGAGAGGGAACATACGTATTCTGCTTTCCATCTATGGAGTAGAAGAGCTCCTTCAACTCCTCAGTGGTGAGAATCCCGTCGGCGAAATAAGCATTGAACTCATCAAACGACAGTTTCCCATCATCTGAAAGACAACACAATACAACAGTTTACTGTGCATCCATGACTGAGACACATGGCCAAAGGAAATCACACCAGGGTTCAAATAGTATTTGTTGTCTTTCAAATACTTTGAGCGTTTAATGGGCCTGCCTGGAGAGGCAGATGGTTTGGGTTCCATTGGTTCCATACATGCAACTCAATCAAGTGCAGCTTAAAATATTTGATATAAAACAAATACTATTTGAACCCAGGTCTGGAGGAAATAGAACTGGCCTACATCATAGCTTTAATTTCTGTGTCCCAAATGGCACCCAGCCATATGGGCACTGGTCAAAAGTAGTGCACTATACAGAGAATAGGGTGGCATTTGGGACGCAACCAATGACTTTGCTGAATACAACCACAAGTGGCAGTTGTTGAGGTTTGTTACATTTAGTACTAATCACGAGCAGGAGGCACAGGAAGAGCTTAGTGCCCTTAGTTGTCTTAGTGCCCTTAGTTGTCTGATTTGTGATAAACATGTTCCTGAACTTCCTGGTATCAATCTGTCGCTTGGTAGGAGAACTAGACAGACAAACGTTGGAGCTGGAGTCAGCAGCCGGCTAGCCAGACCTGGCGTGCTGAAGGACAGAAGGAAGTCATCAGCAGATTTATAACACTTTGTTTGCGTCCCAAATGGCACCCGGTTCCCTATATAGTGCACTACTTTTGACCAGGGCCTATAAAGCTCTGGTCAAAAGTAGTGCACTATATAGGGAATAGGCTGCCATCACACTTTGAAAGGGCAAACCATATCCAAACCATAGAAGTCAGAATCATTCTATTTCTATGATCCAAACAATCAAAAAGAACTCAGTCAGAGCTGCTTTCCAGCAAACTGCCCACATAATCAGGCCAAATTACACACGACAAGGTAACAATTAATATAATTCAATATGCCAGGAGTTCCAGCCAGTTGATTCGCCTCAATTCAAGGGCAAATTTGAGGACCATCTGTTTGGCCGGGCTCCGTCTTAGACCTCATCAGACCTCATCATGGCTGTTCTGAATTTATAATGCGCTGGCTGGGAGGACGATGCAAGGCCTTTGCCGCGACCTCCTTTCACTTCAAATAGCTAACAACGACCTAACCAAATGGCTAATACGCTTTCACAAGCTACATCAAACAGACTCAAAGTCATCGCTTACAACTTCGTTGTGGTAATAGGAAGAGGGACATTTTTACATAATGAAAAGGTTCTTTGTTCAACACGGTCCTATCTGATGCAGTCAGTGGCTTTGTGCGGCTCAGCGGTAAGAAGAACAGGCAGAGGGTTATAATACTGTTTAGATCATCTCCAAGAAATACGCTTCTGCAAAATCTGATTTAAGATGACGTTCTACCAGTTTTTAGGAAATAGAAGTAGATATGCAGGATATCCGGTACAACATTGTGATGCTTGATCTAGAAAACAATGGGAGGCCGTCTGCACTCTTTTGTAGTTATTTTTTTAAACGTCAGTCACAGGTTGCTAGGTTTAAAATACAGGATCAAATAAAAGGATACATGATACTTGATCTAGTACGTTGTTCTAGTAGATGTTGTTCTAGACGTTGTTCTAGTACATGTTGTTCTAGAAGATGTTCTAGTACGTTGTTCTAGTGCATGTTGTTCTCGTAGATGTTGTTCTAGTAGATGTTCTAGTACGTGTTGTTCTAGTACGTGTTGTTCTAGTACATGTTGTTCTCGTACATGTTGTTCTAGTAGATGTTCTAGTACATGTTGTTCTAGTACGTTTTGTTCTAGTAGTTGTTCTAGTACATGTTGTTCTAGTACGTGTTCAAGCACGTGTTGTTCTAGCACATGTTGTTCTAGTACGTGTTGTTCTCGTACATGTTGTTCTAGTACGTGTTGTTCTCGTACATGTTGTTCTCGTACATGTTGTTCTCGTACATGTTGTTCTCGTACATGATGTTCTAGTACATGTTGTTCTAGTACATGTTGTTCTAGCACATGTTGTTCTAGCACATGTTGTTCTAGCATATGTTGTTCTAGCACGTTGTTCTAGCACGTTGTTCTAGCACGTTGTTCTAGCACATGTTGTTCTAGTAGATTTTGTTCTCGTACGTGTTGTTCTAGATGTTCTAGTACATGTTGTTCTAGTAGATGTTGTTCTAGTAGATGTTCTAGTACATGTTGTTCTAGTACATGTTGTTCTAGTAGATGTTCTAGTACGTGTTGTTCTAGTACATGTTGTTCTCGTACATGTTGTTCTAGTAGATGTTCTAGTACATGTTGTTCTAGTACGTTTTGTTCTAGTAGTTGTTCTAGTACATGTTGTTCTAGTACGTGTTCTAGTACGTGTTGTTCTCGTACATGTTGTTCTAGTACGTGTTGTTCTAGTACGTTGTTCTCGTAGATGTTGTTCTAGTAGATGTTCTAGTACATGTTGTTCTAGTACATGTTGTTCTAGCACGTTGTTCTAGCATATGTTGTTCTAGCATATGTTGTTCTAGCATATGTTGTTCTAGCACATGTTGTTCTAGTACATGTTGTTCTAGAAGATGTTCTAGTACATGTTGTTCTAGTACATGTTGTTCTAGTAGGTGTTGTTGTAGTACATGTTGTTCTAGCACATGTTGTTCTAGCACATGTTGTTCTAGCACGTTGTTCTAGCACATGTTGTTCTAGTACATGTTGTTCTAGTGCATGTTGTTCTCGTACATGTTATTCTCGTACATGTTATTCTAGTAGATGTTGTTCTAGTACGTTGTTCTAGAAGATGTTCTAGTACGTGTTGTTCTAGAAGATGTTCTAGTACGTTGTTCTAGTACATGTTGTTCTAGTAGATGTTCTAGTACGTGTTGTTCTAGTACGTATTGTTCTAGTATGTTTTGTTCTAGTAGCTGTTGTCCTAGTACGTGTTGTTCTAGTACGTGTTGTTCTAGTACGTGTTGTTCTAGTACATGTTGTTCTAGTACATGTTGTTCTAGTACATGTTGTTCTAGTATGTGCTGTTCTAGTACGTTTTGTTCTAGTAGCTGTTGTTCTAGTACATGTTGTTCTAGTACGTGTTGTTCTAGTACATGTTGTTCTAGCACATGTTGTTCTAGTACATGTTGTTCTAGTACATGTTCTAGTAGATGTTCTAGTACGATGTTCTAGTACATGTTGTTCTAGTAGACATTCTAATACGTTGTTCTAGTAGATGTTGTTCTAGTACATGTTGTTCTAGTACATGTTGTTCTAGTACACATTATAATACGTTGTTCTAGTAGATGTTGTTCTAGTACATGTTGTTCTAGTAGATGTTGTTCTAGTACATGTTGTTCTAGTACATGTTGTTCTAGTACATGTTGTTCTAGTACATGTTGTTCTAGTACATGTTGTTCTAGTAGATGTTCTAGTACGTGTTGTTCTAGTATGTGTTGTTCTAGTACATGTTCTAGTACGTGTTGTTCTAGTA
This sequence comes from Coregonus lavaretus, assembly GCF_964263955.1. NCBI lineage: Eukaryota > Metazoa > Chordata > Actinopteri > Salmoniformes > Salmonidae > Coregonus > Coregonus lavaretus. The sequence continues at coordinate 52,152,957 of NC_139995.1, forward strand.
GATGTACTAGTATATGTTGTTCTAGTACACATCCTAATACGTTGTTCTAGTAGATGTTGTTCTAGTACATGTTGTTCTAGTACGTTGTTATAGTATGTGCTGTTCTAGTACGTTTTGTTCTAGTAACTGTTGTTCTAGTACATGTTGTTCTAGTACATGTTGTTCTAGCACATGTTGTTCTAGTAGATGTTCTAGTACATGTTGTTCTAGTAGATGTTCTAGTACATGTTGTTCTAGTACACATTCTAATATGTTGTTCTAGTAGATGTTGTTCTAGTGCGTGTTGTTCTAGTGCGTGTTGTTCTAGTACGTGTTGTTCTAGTGCATGTTGTTCTAGTGCATGTTGTTCTAGTACATGTTGTTCTAGTGCATGTTGTTCTAGCGCATGTTGTTCTAGTAGATGTTCTAGTACATGTTGTTCTAGTAGATGTTCTAGTACATGTTGTTCTAGTAGATTTTCTAGTACATGTTGTTCGAGTAGATGTTGTTCTAGTACACATTCTAATATGTTGTTCTAGTAGATGTTGTTCTAGTAGATGTTGTTCTAGTCCATGTTGTTCTAGTCCATGTTGTTCTAGTCCATGTTGTTCTAGTCCATGTTGTTCTAGTCCATGTTGTTCTAGTGCATGTTGTTCTAGTAGATGTTGTTCTAGTACATGTTGTTCTAGTACATGTTGTTCTAGTACATGTTCTAGTAGATGTTGTTCTAGTAGATATTCTAGCACATGTTGTTGTAGATGAGCCAATATAGATGTGCCTTCATCATCCGACTCTGACCTTCTTTCATTTCAATGAGGGGATTGGAGACCTCCCAGGTTTCGCTGTCAAGCTACCAGATTTGATGCCTTGCTCTTTGGCAGCCTAATGGTGACTACTGGGAGCTTGCTCACTTCTGACAGTTCTTAGTTAAAATGGCTTACTAAAATGTGTTGCTCTTCTAGGTCGTTCCAGGACGACCTAGAGGAGCATATTATTGCCATGACTACGGCTTATTTCATCCATTATTACTGATGTGTCAGACTGAAGGAAAAGCGATTGAGTAGCCTGCTGTGGGACGAATGTCCTCAATAGGAATGTTACAACAACAGTACCAGTAAGCCTTGCTGAAAGTCTGTCAACTGTGGAATGAGAAAGGAAAGAGGTAGAAAGAGTGGGATAAGAATGGGAGAGAGACAGAAAGAGGGAGCGAGAGAGCGAGAGAGAGAAAAGGTAGAATGGAGAGAGAGTGAAGAAGGGAGAGAGGGAGAAAGAAGGGGGAGAGAGAGAGATAGAGAGAGAGAAGGAGAGAGTGACAGAGACAGAGATCGAGTTGAGGTGAGCATCTGGTAGACTGGTGAATTTGGCCAAAGTAATAAGATCTCAATTTGCAGAGCAGGAACATGTGGCATAGCAGAGAAGTAGCTTTCTAATCATCTTGTCCTAACTCATTCCTCCCACCATTCAATTTACTCGTCAATTTACTCATGTCTCATTATATTATATCATCATAGCTATGTTTGGAGATGTTGGGGAAATCTTCATAAGGACATCCAGATTGACATGTTGTTGTAATTTGATTGACGACAAGACAACCAATTGAATATAGGCGGATGACAGTTATTAGTTGAGCCAGCTGACTTATGTAATAAAACCTATGGGAGACATACAGTCAATGCTTCAGGGTGAAGTTTCCCCTACGTACTGACCTAGGATCAGCTTCCCCTCCCCCAATCTTAAAATGATGAAGTGACACATGTTCATCGTCTAGGTGTAACCTCATCTTACTCCTATAGTCAACAGTCTTCAAGGCCAAGCAGGGAGTGCCACTACTGCAGAGTCGATAAAACCTTCATCCTCTGACAGTGAAAAATAATGAGGAATTTCTACGGCCCTCAGTTGAACAGACAAATCTCCACCCTGCACAGCCAGAAGAGGACTTGCCACCCCTCGGAGCCTGGTTCCTTTCTATGTTTCTTCCTAGGCTCCTGCCTTCTAGGGAGTTTTTCCTAGCCACTGTGCTTCTGCATCTGAATTGCTTTCTCTTTGAGGTTTTAGGCTGGGTATCTGTATAGCACTTTGTGACAACTGCTGATGTAAAAAAATTTAATGTGATTAATTGATGGAATATTTGTCATTCTATGAGTGACATTTAAGTGTTACGAGCAGATAATTTAAGCAGTGGGCTAAATGTGCACTCAAACATCCTATTGGAATGCTAGTTAAAGAATGTTAAAGTGCGATATAGATCATGTGTTTCAAATGAAGTATAATGTACACTATATATACAAAAGTATGTGGAAACCCCTTCAAATTAATGGATTCGGCTATTTCAGCCACACCCTTTTGCTGACAGGTGTATAAAATCGAGCAAACAGCCATGCGATCTCCATAGACAAACATTGGCAGTAGAATGGCCTTACTGAAGATCTCACTGACTTTCAACATGGCACCGTAATAGGATGCCACCTTTCCAACAAGTCAGTTTGACACATTTCTGCCCTGCTAGAGCTGCCCCGGTCAACTGTAAGTGCTGTTATTGTGAAGTGGAAACATCTAGGCGCAACAACGGCTCAGCAGCGAAGTGGTAGGCCACACAAGCTCACAGAACGGGACCGCCGAGTGCTGAAGCGCGTAAAAATAGTTTGTACTTGGTTGCAACACTCACTACTGAGTTCCAAACTGCCTCTGGAAGCAACGTCAGCACAAGAACTGTTCGTCGGGAGCTTCTTGAAATGGGTTTCTATGGCCGAGCAGACGCACACAAGCCTAAGATCACCATGCGCAATGCCAAACATCGGCCAAACAGTGGTGTAAAGCACGCCGCCATTGGACTCTGGAGCAGTGGGAATGCGTTCTCTGGAGTGGTGAATCACGCTTCACCATCTGGCAGTCCGATGGATGAATCTGGGTTTGACGGATGCAAGGAGAACGCTACCTGCCCCAATGCATTGTGCCAACTGTAATGTTTGGTGGAGTAGGAATAATGGTCTGGGGCTGTTTTTCATGGCTTGGTCATGTAGGGAATAATATAATATGATTGCTGTGCTGAACGTCACATCGACACACAGTGCAGAGAAGACGACCAAGATGAGCCTTATGCAATGGACATATATATTTTATTTTGTGTGCTAGAAAACCTTGGTAGCGCATGGGCGGAATAGGCATTGTGGTGCTGGTGAATTTATTTTATTTTCTGATTCAGACCAATGCCTACTTCTCACTTAAAACATAGTTTTTCTGTTTTTAATTATTCTAGGGATGTGACAAATGTACACATTTTCTTAACGTTTAAAATGGCAATTTTTGTATCATTTAAACTATAAGAAAACATATTTTAATGAGGTGAATTCACAATTCAGATATGGTCCTCCGTATGACAGCTAAGGGGCAATGCAGTTCAATCTACCGCAGTCCTGGCAACATACCAGACGGTCGTCACTAGTTACCACAGCCATAAAGTCCAAAAACCCTATATCTACAATTTCTCTTCTTAAAATGTGATTTTAAACCCTAACCCTAACCACACTGCTAACCCTATGCCTAACCCTATATTACGACCAAAAACCAAATTTTTGTTTTCATTATTTTTACGATATAGCCAATTATTACCTTGTGGTTGTGCTATCTAGTGGAACCTACCAGACAGCGCTCACCTTACTGCTGTCCCCCACCCACTCAGCAACGATGATAGGTTTTTCTACTGTGTCTCTCCTCCATGTTGTCAGTAGTACATGGCATTTCAGGTCCCACTTCTCATCAATGTGATGGGTCGTTGCAGTGAATTATGACAGCGTGTTCATAGACGTCCAACAAGCTGTTGTCCACTTTATGGTGTTTGAGAGCTCACGCTTTGTAGGCCTACTTGCAGAGCAATCATTTTCCATTTCTCCATCCGGGCCGTCACAGTTTTTCGACATGGCATCTTGTAGTCTGGTTCTAGGGGAACATTGAAGCTGACATCCTCTACTATTGACAATGGCTGCATATCAACTGCAATCATTTCTGTAATCAGCGCTGCGATTTCTCACTCACTGCTGCCAGAAATGGGTTGGGTCTCACGGTGCCTCTCTTTCAGATGGTTAAGCATTGCACCTGTACTGCCACTGTAGCTCAATTCCACCTCGCAGTTTGCATTTCACAACCTTCTCATTTAACTTCTCAAAGTATTGCCATACAGGACTTCGCTACTGTTGCTTCCCTGTCACACTCTGCCATTTATTTGACTGTTAACGAGGATAATGTGCGGTGTGCTTTATATCAATGACAAATAATTTGAAAGATGCATATCTTGTCCTACTAACGTTACAGCATTGTTGCGTTAGTGTAACAGTGTTGCTTCCGTCCCTCTCCTCGCCCCTACCTGGGCTTGAACCAGGGACCCTCTGCACACATTGACAACAGTCACCCTCGAAGCACCATTACCCGTCGCTCCACAAAAGCCGCTGCCCTTGCAGAGCAAGGGAAACAACTACTTCAATGTCTCAGAGCGAGTGACGTCACCGATTGAAATGCTAACTAGCTAGCCATTTCACACCGGTTACACTCACCCCCCTTTTGACCTCCTCCTTTTCCGCAGCAACCACTGATCCGGGTCAACAGCATCAATGTAACAGTTTTGCTTCCGTCCCTCTCCTCGCCCCTACCTAGGCTTGAACCAGGGACCCTCTGCACACATCGACAACAGTCACCCTCGAAGCACCGTTACCCGTCGCTCCACAAAAGCCGCGGCCCTAGCCATTTCACACCGGTTACACTAGGTATTTGTTCCATTTTTATTTTTCACTTTATGATGATGATCGGGACCTGTTAGTGATAGTTTTGTCTTTTGTGACAACTGCACTGTGATTTTAATGTAGTACTTTTTTTAAACCAATTTCATTTAAAATGTCACACCCCTATATTATACAACATATTTATCACTATATTGAAATATGTCTGTTGCATAAGGGGAGGTGTAAATTGTTCATGGAAGGCATGGGAAAACGGTACACTGAGATTATAAATTGTTAATGAAGCATGGGAAAACGCTGCACTAAGACAATACATTGTTAATGGAAGGCATGGGAAAACGCTGCACTAAGATACTAAACTGTTCATGGAAGACATGGGAAAACACTGCACTAAGATAATAAACTGTTCATGGAAGACATGGGAAAACGCTGCACTAAGATACTAAACTGTTCATGGAAGACATGGGAAAACACTGCACTAAGATAATAAACTGTTCATGGAAGGCATGGGAAAACGCTGCACTAAGATACTAAACTGTTCATGGAAGACATGGGAAAACACTGCACTAAGATAATAAACTGTTCATGGAAGACATGGGAAAACGCTTCACTAAGATAATAAACTGTTCATGGAAGACATGGGAAAACGCTTCACTAAGATAATAAACTGTTCATGGAAGGCATGGGAAAACGCTGCACTAAGATAATAAACTGTTCATGGAAGACATGGGAAAACGCTGCACTAAGATAAATGAGAAGCTGCGAGGAGAAAGTAACAAAAAGTAGGCCAGCGTCTTATCTCTCAGAAAGGTCCGTTTCAGTAACTCTAGCAACTTCTTCAGTAACTCCAGTAACATAGCTGACTTTGAGTTGCTAGAGTTATATATAAATGCCTGGAGCATTTCAATTTTGGAGAATCTCTTATAAAATGGGTTAAAATCATGTATAGTAACCCTAGGTGTAAAATAGTAAATAATGGCTATTTCTCAGAAAGTTTTAAACTGTCAAGGAGTAAAACAAGGTTGTCCACTATCGGCATATCTATTCATTATAGCCATCGAAATGTTAGCTATTAAAATCAGATCCAACTATAATATCAAGGTATTAGAAATCCAGGGCTTAAAAACAAAGGTGTCATTGTATGCTGATGATTCATGTTTTCTTTTAAATCCACAACTTGAATCCCTCCACAGCCTCATAGATGAGCTAGATCCATTTTCTAACCTCTCTGGATTACAACCCAATTATGATAAATGTACTATATTACGTATTGGATCACTAAAAAATAAAAAATTTACATTACCGTGTAGTTTACCAATAAAATGGTCTGATGGTGATGTGGATATACTCAGTATACATATCCCAAAATAAATAAATGATCTCACTCCAATAGATGTTTATAGAAAGTTAGCAAAAATAGATACAATCTTGCTACCATGGAAAGGTAAATACCTGTCTATTTGTGGAAAAACCACCCTGATTATAGCTGGTAGCTGTGGTCGGGAGAGGTTGTGTTTTCTCTAGCAGGAGGTAAGCTTGGCTTCTTATATGGTGTTGAGTAAAGCTTAAACCATGTATTTAGATTGTAGGTAGGTAGTTGTAGTTAGGTATTGTAGGTAGTTTATTTAGGTAGTTATTTAGGTAATTATTGTAGGTTTCTGTAGGTAATTATTGTAGGTAAGTATCGTTTACGGCGGAGCCCGGCGAAGCACGAGGCTAGCTAGCTAGCGGGTAGCTACTGGTAACGTTTAGCAACGGTGGAGAGTTGTTTCCAATGTTAACTGTACTGTAGTAGCTAAATACAATATATTTGTGCTAGCTAGCCAACGTTTAATTTTTGCTGCGTTATGAAAGGAACTAGACACGGACACGAATTATCTGTTTAGTGTGTTAACACACTATTGGTAGTTTGTTGTAACCAAGTATTGGTGCTAAACTGTGTGTTATTGGATGCTAGCATGCTAGTTAGCTATGGTGTCATAGTTAGGCATCGTGGGCTGTTGTGGGTAGTTATTGTAGGTTAGCATTGTTTTCGGCGGTGCCGGGTGTAGCACGAAGCTAGCTAGCTAGCCGTTTTTCAAACAAAGTCAACACAGTAGCCATTGCTAGCTAGCCAACACGACCAGCTAACTGTACTGTAGCAGCTAAATACAATATACTTGTGCTAGCTAGCCAACGTTTAATTATTGCTGCGTTATGAAAGGAACTAGACACGGACACGAATTATCTGTTTAGTGTGTTAACACACTATTGGTAGTTTGTTGTATCAATCAATCAATCAATTTTATTTTATATAGCCCTTCTTACATCAGCTAATATCTCGAAGTGCTGTACAGAAACCCAGCCTAAAACCCCAAACAGCTAGTAATGCAGGTGTAGAAGCACGGTGGCTAGGAAAAACTCCCTAGAAAGGCAAAACCTAGGAAGAAACCTAGAGAGGAACCAGGCTATGAGGGGTGGCCAGTCCTCTTCTGGCTGTGCCGGGTGGAGATTATAACAGAACCATGCCAAGATGTTCAAAAATGTTCATAAGTGACAAGCATGGTCAAATAATAATCAGGAATAAATCTCAGTTGGCTTTTCATAGCCGATCATTAAGAGTTGAAAACAGCAGGTCTGGGACAGGTAGGGGTTCCATAACCGCAGGCAGAACAGTTGAAACTGGAATAGCAGCAAGGCCAGGCGGACTGGGGACAGCAAGGAGTCACCACGGCCGGTAGTCCCGACGTATGGTCCTAGGGCTCAGGTCTCTCAGTTGGCTTTTCATAGCCGATCATTAAGAGTTGAAAACAGCAGGTCTGGGACAGGTAGGGGTTTCGTAGCCGCAGGCAGAACAGTTGAAACTGGAATAGCAGCAAGGCCAGGCGGACTGGGGACAGCAAGGTGTCATCATGCCCGGTAGTCCTGACGTATGGTCCTAGGGCTCAGGTTCTCAGAGAGAAAGAGAGAACGAGAGAATTAGAGAGAGCATACTTAAATTCACACAGGACACTGGATAAGACAGGAGAAGTACTCCAGGTATAACCAACTAACCCCAGCCCCCCGACACATAAACTACTGCAGCATAAATACTGGAGGCTGAGACAGGAGCGGTCCGGAGACACTGTGGCCCCATCCGAAGAAACCCCCGGACAGGGCCAAACAGGAAGGATATAACCCCACCCACTCCGCCAAAGCACAGCCCCCGCACCACTAGAGGGATATCCCCAACCACCAACTTACAATCCTGAGACAAGGCCGAGTATAGCCCACAGAGGTCTCCACCACAGCACAAACCAAGGGGGGGGCGCCAACCCAGACAGGAAGATCACGTCAGTAACTCAACCCACTCAAGTGACGCACCCCTCCCAGGGACGGCATGAAAGAGCACCAGCAAGCCAGTGACTCAGCCCCTGCAACAGGGTTAGAGGCAGAGAACCCCAGTGGAGAGGGGAACCGGCCTGGCAGAGACAGCAAGGGCTGTTCGTTGCTCCAGCCTTTCCGTTCACCTTCACACTCCTGGGCCAGACTACACTCAATCATATGACCTACTGAAGAGATAAGTCTTCAGTAAAGACTTAAAGGTTGAGACCGAGTCTGCGTCTCTCACATGGGTAGGCAGACTGTTCCATAAAAATGGAGATCTATAGGAGAAAGCCCTGCCTCCCGCTGTTTGCTTAGAAATTCTAGGGACAATTAGGAGGCCTGCGTCTTGTGACCGTAGCGTACGTATTGGTATGTACGGCAGGACCAACTCGGAAAGATAGGTAGGAGCAAGCCCATGTAACGCTTTATAGGTTAACAGTAAAACCTTGAAATCAGCCCTTGCCTTAACAGGAAGCCAGTGTAGGGAAGCTAGCACTGGAGTAATATGATCAAATTTCTTGGTTCTAGTCAGGATTCTAGCAGCCGTATTTAGCACTAACTGAAGTTTATTTAGTGCTTTATCCGGGTAGCCGGAAAATAGAGCATTGCAGTAGTCTAACCTAGAAGTAACAAATGCATGGATTAATTTTTCTGCATCATTTTTGGACAGAAAATTTCTGATTTTTGCAATGTTACGTAGATGGAAAAAAGCTGTCCTTGAAACAGTCTTGATATGTTCGTCAAAAGAGAGATCAGGGTCAAGAGTAACGCCTAGGTCCTTCACAGTTTTATTTGAGACGACTTTACAACCATCAAGATTCATTGTCAGATTTAACAGAAGATCTCTTTGTTTCTTGGGACCTAGAACAAGCATCTCTGTTTTGTCCGAGTTTAAAAGTAAAAAGTTTTCAGCCATCCACTTCCTTATGTCTGAAACACAGGCTTCTAGCGAGGGCAATTTTGGGGCTTCACCATGCTTCATTGAAATGTACAGCTGTGTGTCATCCGCATAGCAGTGAAAGTTAACATTATGTTTTCGAATAATATCCCCAAGAGGTAAAATATATAGTGAAAACAATAGTGGTCCTAAAACGGAACCTTGAGGAACACCGAAATGTACAGTTGATTTGTCGGAGGACAGACCATTCACAGAGACAAACTGATATCTTTCCGACAGGTAGGATCTAAACCAGGCCAGAACTTGTCCGTGTAGACCAATTTGGGTTTCCAGTCTCTCCAAAAGAATGTGGTGATCGATGGTGTCAAAGGCAGCACTAAGGTCTAGTAGCACGAGGACAGATGCAGAGCCTCGGTCTGACGCCATTAAAAGGTCATTTACCACCTTCACAAGTGCAGTCTCAGTGCTATGATGGGGTCTAAAACCAGACTGAAGCATTTCGTATACATTGTTTGTCTTCAGAAAGGCAGTGAGTTGCTGCGCAACAGCTTTTTCTAAAATTTTTGAGAGGAATGGAAGATTCGATATAGGCCGATAGTTTTTTATATTTTCCGGGTCAAGGTTTGGCTTTTTCAAGAGAGGCTTTATCACTGCCACTTTTAGTGAGTTTGGTACACATCCGGTGGATAGAGAGCTGTTTATTATGTTCAACATAGGAGGGCCAAGCACAGGAAGCAGCTCCTTCAGCAGTTTAGTAGGAATAGGATCCAGTATGCAGCTTGAAGGTTTAGAGGCCATGATTATTTTCATCATTGTGTCAAGAGATATAGTACTAAAACACTTAAGTGTCTCTCCCGATCCCAGGCCCTCGCAGAGCTGTGCAGATCCAGGACAGCTAAGCCCTGGAGAAATACGCAGATTCAAAGAGGAGTCCGTAATTTGCTTTCTAATGGTCATGATCTTTTCCTCAAAGAAGTTCATGAATTTATCACTGCTGAAGTGAAAGCCATCCTCTCTTGGGGAATGCTGCTTTTTAGTTAGCTTTGCAACAGTATCAAAAATAAATTTTGGATTGTTCTTATTTTCCTCGATTAAGTTGGAAAAGTAGGATGATCGAGCAGCAGTGAGGGCTCTTCGGTACTGCACGGTACTGTCTTTCCAAGCTAGTCGGAAGACTTCCAGTTTGGTGTGGCGCCATTTCCGTTCCAATTTCCTGGAAGCTTGCTTCAAAGCTCGGGTATTTTCTGTATACCAGGGAGCTAGTTTCTTATGACAAATGTTTTTCGTTTTTAGGGGTGCAACTGCATCTAGGGTATTGCGCAAGGTTAAATTGAGTTCCTCAGTTAAGTGGTTAACTGATTTTTGTCCTCTGACGTCCTTGGGTAGGCAGAAGGAGTCTGGAAGGGCATCAATGAATTTTTGTGTTGTCTGAGAATTTATAGCACGACTTTTGATGCTCCTTGGTTGGGGTCTGAGCAGATTATTTGTTGCGATTGCAAACGTAATAAAATGGTGGTCCGATAGTCCAGGATTTTGTGGAAAAACATTAAGATCTACAACATTTATTCCATGGGACAAAACTAGGTCCAGTGTATGACTGTGGCAGTGAGTAGGTCCAGAGACATGTTGGACAAAACCCACTGAGTCGATAATGGCTCCGAAAGACTTTTGGAGTGGGTCTGTGGACTTCTCCATGTGAATATTAAAATCACCAAAAATTAGAATATGATCTGCTATGACTACAAGGTCTGATAGGAATTCAGGAAACTCAGAGAGGAACGCTGTATATGGCCCAGGAGGCCTGTAAACAGTAGCTATAAAAAGTGATTGAGTAGGCTGCATAGATTTCATGACTAGAAGCTCAAAAGATGAAAACGCCATTTTTTTTTTTGTAAATTGAAATTTGCTATCGTAAATGTTAGCAACACCTCCGCCTTTGCGGGATGCACGGGGAATATGGTCACTAGTGTAACCAGGAGGTGAGGCCTCATTTAACACAGCAAATTCATCAGGCTTAAGCCATGTTTCAGTCAGGCCAATCACATCAAGATTATGATCAGTGATTAGTTCATTGACTATGACTGCCTTTGAAGTGAGGGATCTAACATTAAGTAACCCTATTTTGAGATGTGAGGTATCACGATCTCTTTCAATAATGGCAGGAATGGAGGAGGTCTTTATCCTAATAAGATTGCTAGGGTGAACACCGCCATGTTTAGTTTTGCCCAACCTAGATCGAGGCACAGACACAGTCTCAATGGGTATGGCTGAGCTGACTACACTGACTGTGCTATTGGCAGACTCCACTAAGCTGGCAGGTTGGCTAACAGCCTGCTGCCTGGCCTGCACCCTATTTCACTGTGGGGCTAGAGGAGTTAGAGCCCTATCTATGTTGGTAGATAAGAGGAGAGCACCCCTCCAGCTAGGATGGAGTCCGTCACTCCTCAGCAGGTCAGGCTTGGTCCTGTTTGTGGGTGAGTCCCAGAAAGAGGGCCAATTATCCACAAATGTTATCTTTTGGGAGGGGCAGAAAACAGTTTTCAACCAGCGATTAAGTGCTGAGACTCTGCTGTAGAGCTCGTCACTTCCCCTAACTGGGAGGGGGCCAGAGACAATTACTCGATGCCGACACATCTTTCTAGCTGATTTACACGCTGAAGCTATGTTGCACTTGGTGACCTCTGACTGTTTCATCCTAACATCGTTGGTGCCGACGTGGATAACAATATCTCTATACTCTCTACACTCGCCAGTTTTAGCTTTAGCCAGCACCATCTTTAGATTAGCCTTAACGTCGGTAGCCCTGCCCCCTGGTAAACAGTGTATGATCGCTGGGTGATTCGTTTTAAGTCTAATACTGCGGGTAATGGAGTCGCCAATGACTAGGGTTTTCAATTTGTCAGAGCTAATGGTGGGAGCCTTCGGAGTCTCAGACCCCGTAACGGGAGGAGTAGAGACTAGAGAAGACTCAGACTCAGACTCCGACTCGCTACATAATGGGGAAAACCGGTTGAAGGTTTCTGTCGGCTGAATGAGCGACACCGGTTGAGCATTCCAACAGTATTTCCCTCCAGAAGCCATGAGAAAGTTGTCCGGCTGCGGGGACTGTGCGGGGGGATTTATACTAACGTTACTGTCTGTACTTACTGGTGGCACAGACGCTGTTTCTTCCTTTCCTACACTGATATTACCCTTGCCTAACGATTGCGTCTGAAGCTGGGCTTGTAGCACAGCTATTCTCGCCGTAAGGCGAGAATTCTCCTGTATATTATGAGTACAGCGACTGCAATTAGAAGACATCATGTTAATGTTACTACTTAGCTTCGGCTGTTGAAGATGTTGATGAACCATGTCCAGATAAAGCGTCCGGAGTGAAAAAGTTGAATAAGGGAAAAAAGTTGCGATGGAAAAAAGGAAAATAACGTAAAGTTGGCAGCTAAAACGCACAGGAAAATGACTCTTCTGTCTCGGGATAAACGTCCGGGGTGAAAAAGTTTAACGAACAAAGATGAGTGAGGACAAAACTAAAAAGTTGGTAAATTTGTTGAACACAGAGATTGATTAAACGTTTATTAAAAGTAAAACGTGAATAGTTTGGCAGGTAGCCAAGTAGCAACAAACAGCACAGCAGTACGGAGACAATACTTGTAACCAAGTATTGGTGCTAAATTGTGTGTTATTGGATGCTAGCATGCTAGTTAGCTATGGTGTCATAGTTAGGCATCGTGGGCTGTTGTGGGTAGTTATTGTAGGTTAGCATTGTTTTCGGCGGTGCCGGGTGTAGCACGAAGCTAGCTAGCTAGCCGTTTTTCAAACAAAGTCAACACAGTAGCCACTGCTAGCTAGCCAACACGACCAGCTAACTGTACTGTAGCAGCTAAATACAATATATTTGTGCTAGCTAGCCAACGTTTAATTATTGCTGCGTTATGAAAGGAACTAGACACGGACACGAATCATCTGTCTAGTGTGTTAACACACTATTGGTAGCTTGTTGTAACCAAGTATTGGTGCTAAACTGTGTGTTATTGGATGCTAGCATGCTAGTTAGCTATGGTGTCATAGTTAGCTAGCTGAATAAAGTAAGTTGAGTCTATTCCTTGAAACATTGAACCGCTGTAGTTCACAACAATTCTAATTTCTAAAAGTGGAAGTTGGGAGAGTTTTTGTTCGGGTGGTTCAGTGAAACAATTATAGTTTCTGAGGTGGAAGTTTTGGTGAGGGAGGCCCTACTCTCTCCTTTGCCAGATGTTTAGTTCATTTCATTCCGATCTCCTCTGCATTATTGTAGCCATTTGCTACAGCCTGTCAACTATGTCTCTGCCTATCCCTGTTCTCTCCTCTCCGCACAGGCTACACAAACGCCTCACACCGCGTGGCTGCTGCCTCTCTAACCTGGTGGTCCCTGCACGCACCCCACACCTGGAGTTCCAGGTCTCAGGCAGCCTCTGGAACTGCCGTTCTGCTGCCAACAAAGCTGACTTCATCCCAGCCTATGCTAACCTCCAGTCCCTCGACTTCCTGGCGCTGACGGAAACATGGATTACCACTGAAAACACTGCTACTCCTACTGCTCTCTCCTCGTCTGACCATGTGTTCTCGCATACCCCGAGAGCATCTGGTCAGAGGGGTGGTGGCACAGGAATCCTCATCTCTCCCAAGTGGACATTCTCAATTTTTCCCCTAACCCATCTGTCTATCTCCTCATTTGAATTCCATGCTGTCACAGTCACTAGCCCATTTAAGCTTAATATCCTTGTCATCTATCGCCCTCCGTAGCAACCCTTGGAGAGTTCATCAATGAGCTTGACGCCTTGATAAGTTCCTTTCCTGAGGATGGCTCACCCCTCGCAGTTTTGGGGGATTTCAACCTCCCTACGTCTACATTTGACTCATTTCTCTCCGCCTCCTTCTTTCCACTCCTCTCCTCTTTTGACCTCACCCTCTCACCGTCCCCCCCTACTCACAAGGCAGGCAATACGCTTGACCTCATCTTTACTAGATGCTGCTCTTCTACTAATCTCACTGCAACTCCCCTCCATGTCTCCGACCACTACTTTGTTTCCTTTTCTCTCTCGCTCTCCTCCAACACTACTCACTCTGCCCCTACACAGATGGTAATGCGCCGCCGCAACCTTCGCTCTCTCTCTCCCACTACTCTCTCCTCTTCCATCCTATCATCTCTTCCCTCTGCTCAATCCTTCTCCCTCCAATCTCTTGATTCTGCCTCCTCAACCCTCCTCTCCTCCCTTTCTGCATCCTTTGACTCTCTGTGTCCCCTATCCTCCCGGCCGGCTCGGTCCTCCCCTCCAGCTCCGTGGCTTGATGACTCATTGTGAGCTCACAGAACAGAGCTCCGGGCAGCGGAGCGGAAATGGAAGAAAACTAAACTCCCTGCCGACCTGGCATCTTTTCACTCCCTCCTCTCTACATTTTCTTCATCTGTTTCTGCTGCTAAGGCCACTTTCTACCACTCTAAATTCCAAGCATCTGCCTCTAATCCTAGGAAGCTCTTTGCCACATTCTCCTCCCTGCTGAATCCCCCCCCCCCCCCCCCTCCTCTCTCTCTGTGGATGACTTCGTCAACCACTTTGAAAAGAAGGTTGACGACATCCGATCCTCGTTTGTTAAGTCTAATGACACTGCTGGTCCTACTCACACTGCCCTACCCTATGCTTTGACTTCTTTCTCCCCTCTCTCTCCAGATAAAATCCTGCGACTTGTGACTGCAGGCCGCCCAACAACCTGCCCGCTTGACCCCATCCCCTCCTCTCTTCTCCAGACCATCTCCGGTGACCTTCTCCCCTACCTCACCTCGCTGATCAACTCATCCTTGACCGCTGGCTATGTCCCTTCCGTCTTCAAGAGAGCGAGAGTTGCACCCCTTCTCAAAAAACCAACACTCGATCCCACTGATGTCAACAACTACAGACCAGTATCCCTTCTTTCTTTTCTTTCCAAAACTATTGAGCGTGCCGTCTTTAGCCAACTCTCTTGCTATCTCTCTCAGAATGACCTTCTTGATCCAAACCAGTCAGGTTTCAGGACTGGTCATTCAACTGAGACTGCTCTTCTCTGTGTCACGGAGGCTCTCCGCACTGCTAAAGCTAACTCTCTCTCCTCTGCTCTTGTCCTTCTAGACCTGTCTGCTGCCTTTGATACTGTGAACCATCAGATCCTCCTCTCCACCCTCTCCGAGCTGGGCATCTCCGGCGCGGCTCACTCCTGGATTGCGTCCTACCTGACCGGTCGCTCCTACCAAGTGGCGTGGCGAGAAGCTGTCTCCGCACCACGTGCTCTCACCACTGGTGTCCCCCAGGGCTCAGTTCTAGGCCCTCTCCTATTCTCCCTATACACCAAGTCACTTGGCTCTGTCATATCCTCACATGGCCTCTCCTATCATTGCTACGCTGACGATACACAACTAATCTTCTCCTTTCCCCCTTCTGATAACCAGGTGGCGAATCGCATCTCTGCATGTCTGGCAGACATATCAGTATGGATGACGGATCACCACCTCAAGCTGAACCCTGGCAAGACGGAGCTGCTCTTCCTCCCGGGGAAGGACTGCCCGTTCCATGATCTCGCCATCACGGTTGACAACTCCGTTGTGTCCTCCTCCCAGAGTGCGAAGAGCCTTGGCGTGACCCTGGACAACACCCTGTCGTTCTCCGCTAACATCAAGGCGGTGACCCGATCCTGCAGGTTCATGCTCTACAACATTCGGAGAGTACGACCCTGCCTTACACAGGAAGCGGCACAGGTCCTAATCCAGGCACTTGTCATCTCCCGTCTGGATTACTGCAACTCGCTGTTGGCTGGCCTCCCTGCCTGTGCCATTAAACCCCTACAACTCATCCAGAATGCCGCAGCCCGTCTGGTGTTCAACCTTCCCAAGTTCTCTCACGTCACCCCCCTCCTCCGCACACTCCACTGGCTTCCAGTTGAAGCTCGCATCCGTTACAAGACCATGGTGCTTGCCTATGGAGCAGTGAGGGGAACGGCACCTCCGTACCTTCAGCCTCTGATCAGTCCCTACACCCAAACGAGGGCATTGCGTTCATCCACCTCTGGCCTGCTGGCTCCCCTTCCTCTGCGGAAGCATAGTTCCCGCTCAGCCCAGTCAAAACTGTTCGCTGCTCTGGCACCCCAATGGTGGAACAAGCTCCCTCACGACGCCAGGACAGCGGAGTCACTCACCACCTTCCGGAGACATTTGAAACCCCACCTCTTTAAGGAATACCTGGGATAGGATAAAGTAATCCTTCTACCCCCCCCCCCCCCAAAAAAAACTGTAAAGTGGTTATCCCACTGGCTATAGGGTGAATGCACCAATTTGTAAGTCGCTCTGGATAAGAGCGTCTGCTAAATGACGTAAATGTGCCCTTGAGCAAGGCACTTAACCCTAATTGCTCCTGTAAGTCGCTCTGGATAAGAGCGTCTGCTAAATGACTAAAATGTAAATGTAAAATGTACCTATTTGCTTATGGTCTTGCCTACGCCTAGCAAACCGTTTTTTAAATTGTATGAGAAAAAAATATTCCATTTTATTTGGAACGGCAAGCCAGACAAAATTAAATGGGCCTATTTATTTAATGAATATGAATTCAGAGGACAGCAATTATTAAATATTAAAGCATTAGAACTATCACTAAAAGCTTCAGTCATACAAAAGTTATACTTAAATCCGAATTGGTTCTCTAGCAAATTAGTAAGATTGTCTCACCCCATGTTCAAGAATGGCCTTTTCCCCTTTATTCAGATTACAACCTCTCACTTTCAGTTATTTGAAAAGGAAATCATCTCCCAAATATCACTATTTCTAAAACAAGCCATAGACAGTTGGTTGCAATTTCAATGTAATCCTCTAGAAACTATAGAACAAATAATGCAACAAATATTGGGGTTAAACTCAAATATACTAATTGCTAAAAAAAACATTATTTTTTGAGAAAATGTTTTAAAAAAGGTAAAATCTTAGTAAATGATATCATAGGTAGGAATGGTGGAGTTGTCGCACATGCAGCTAACAAAAACATATGGAAATGTCTGCTCTACCCAAAATTAGAACCAAATAATTGCAGCATAACCGCAAAAATGGAAGAGGAAAGTGGAAGGGGGAAAAAGTAAGGAACTTGTCTGTCAGCCCTGCATTAAATACCATAATTGGTTAAAGAAAATTGTGATAAATAAAAAATATATAGCAGTTTCATTTAAGGACCAAAGGATTGACAGCCGTCTCATATAGATTGCAAAATAGTTGGGAAGAGATTTTTGACGTACCGATTCAATGGCAAATGGTTTATTAACTGATACGCAAAACGATGCCGGATTCAAAACTTAGAATTTTTAAATTTAAAATTATTTTACAACATTCTTGCTACCAATAGAATGTTATTTATATGGGGGATACAATCTTCCCAGCTCTGCAGAGACAATCATTAGATCATTTGTTTTGGTACTGTCCATTTGTAGCTTGTTTTTGGTCACAGGTCCAGGAATGGCTGAAGAATTGCAATATTTACCTGGAGCTAACCCTGCAGATAGCACTACTGGGTGATCTGAAAAGTCATAGTCAATTGATCAATAATATAATAATACTTTTAGCAAAAATGTTTATTTTCAATTTACAATCTGTAGAAACAATGGTTCAGAACTTTTGTGAAGCATCACAGTACAGTTGAAAAATATATGGCAAATAGAAATCCAATATGGATGATGTTAAGAGATAGATGGGAGGGGTTGAATGGAGCTGAAGGTTGGGACTAATAACAACACGATAACTAATGTAAAACATACTGTGACCATAATAAGTATATAGGTTATAGGTTGAGAACTTTTGTGAAAGAGCACAGTTTGAAAGATATGGCATATAGAAGCAAACCGGATGGACATCAAAATAGAACTATTGACGAAGAAAAAGCCATATCTCAGACTGGCCAAAAGAAAAGATGAAGATGGGAAGTCTGAGATTTGGCTTTTTCTTTGCAACTCTGCCTAGAAGGTCAGCATCCCGGAGTCGCCTCTTCACTGTTGACGTTGAGACTGGTGTTTTGCGGGTACTATTTAATGAAGCTGCCAGTTGATGACCTGTGAGGCGCCTGTTTCTCAAACTAGACACTAATGTATTTGTCCTCTTGCTCAGTTGTGCACAGGGGCCTCCCATTCCTCTTTCTATTCTGGTTAGAGCCAGCTTGCGCTGTTCTGTGAAGGGAGTAGTACACAGCGTTGTACGAGATCTTCAGTTCCTAGGCAATTTCTCGCATGGAATAGCCTTCATTTCTCAGAAGAAGAATAGACTGACAAGTTTCAGAAGAAAGTTATTTGTTTCTGGCCATTTTGAGCCTGTAATCGAACCCACAATTGCTGATGCTCCAGATACTCAACTAGTCTCAAGAAGGCCAGTTTTATTGCTTCTTTAATCAGCACAACAGTTTTCAGCTGTGCTAACATAATTGCAAAAGGGTTTTCTAATTATCAATTAGCCTTTTAAAATGATAAACTTGGATTAGCAAACACAACGTGCCATTGGAACACAGGACTGATGGTTGCTGATAATGGGCCTCTGTACGCCTATGTAGATACTCCATCAAAAATCTGCCGTTTCCTACAATAGCCATTTACAACATTAACAATGTCTACACTGTATTTCTGATCAATTTGATGTTATTTTAAAATGGACAAAAAAATTGCTTTCCTTTCGAAAACAAAGAAATTTCTAAGTGACTCCAAACTTTTGAACAGTAATGTAAGTGTATATGTATGTATATAAATATATGGGGGATTGGAAGTGATGCAGACAATTACATTGATGGAAGTTACAATCTATCTGCAATATTAAAGCTGATCTACCCTTTAAAAAAATAAAAAATAATCTCTAGTAACTTCAGTAACTCTAGTCATGAAGATCTCAGCTCCTCACAACTTTTATTTATTCCCAAGGATACTGAGCCTCCATAGGGGATTCCTAACCAACATCAGAGAGAGATTTGAGCTAGGCTAGAGCGCTAGCTCTTGTTGATAGCCTCTCTAACAGGCCAGAAAGGAAGTAACCACTGCCTTTGTTATTCTTAGCATCTCTGCTTTACTTACAGTATGTTTCATCAGGCAGACTCGTCTATAATGATTTCTATACCGTCTCTCTCTATATTCTCTAACCACCAGATATCAAAAAGTGTTTATTAAAATGATCAAGAGATGAAGATCATTTACAGCCGTTGGCTAAAAGAAGAGTAGAAGCACATTCCAGCATCCCTCAAAACAGTTTTTTGGACATTGATGGCTGTTGAGAGGTAATTGCTGTTTAGTAGCAATGATTAGGACCTCAGGAGAGACATGGTGGGTTGATTAGGACCTCAGGAGAGACATGGTGGGTTGATTAGGACCTCAGGAGAGACATTGTGGGTTGATTAGGACCTCAGGAGAGACATGGTGGGTTGATTAGGACCTCAGGAGAGACATGGTGGGTTGATTAGGACCTCAGGAGAGACATGGTGGATTGATTAGGACCTCAGGAGAGACATGGTGGGTTGATTAGGACCTCAGGAGAGACATGGTGTGACTGCTGCTCTCCACTTGTGTTTTGTTTGACACCCTATCATCCATCTCATCTGGCCCAAAGACTTTACGAGAACGGGGCAATTTCACCGGAGCGCCACAAGAGCAAAGACGCACGTCATTTTATATCACCTTAATGGCTTGATAAATAAAATGATACAGTGTTTGTTTACGATTACATTATTTTGGGTTTTGATGGGGTAAGACAGTTGACCTAAACTCATAAGGCATTTATAAAGTTATATTCTTAATTTAAACATTAATTTGAAAGTCCAGAAATGTATGTACCAATCCCAGATTGCCCCTTTAACCAATATCCATTGCCCATTTACTACAGTATATACTGCAGCATCAATATATAATATATTCAATAGCATCCCAGACCAAACATCCCAAACTATCAAGGTTCAAAACATATTGGAGAAGAAGGTTCGAGGTGAGAGACCTTGAACCTTAGTTTCCATATGGTTGAGAAGGAGGTTAGGAGATAGGATGTGAGGAATTGTGGAAAGACAAATTGAGATAGAGCCCAGAAGTTTTTTCCCTGATCATGTGACCTGGCCAGGAAACAATCCTGTGTTATGATTGGATTAGCTATGATTGGACTAGCTTTGATTGGATTAGCAGTAATTATTCACCAATCAGTATTGGCTGTACATATGAAATCAGAATCTTTATTCAAATGTCATGAGAATAGACTTCCATTCCAATTGATTGGTTTCTGTACCAACTCAACTGAATGTCTGACAGTAAGCTACTGTAGCCTACATCGTTTCCAAGACACATTTTCTGCAGTCAAAGCAATATTCCTCCTCATTGCCAGGATTTTAATTGGGCAAAGAAAGGGGGACGTACTAAAGTGTGAAGAGAGAAAAGCTTCACTTGAGGCTCACTTGTTTCCTTCATGCGAGACATTTGGCTCTTTGATTGAACTAAACATAATAACTGCATACTCCCCCATAAATGGTATCCTGTGTGAGGACGATACTTTAGAAATGGAATCGGGTAAATGAGAAAACGTCACGTTCACGTGAGAAAACATGAATCATCGCTAGACAAGTAGAGTTGTTGTATACTCACCGTTTTTGTCAGCACGGCGGAAAATCTGAAATAAAAAGGGAAACATTTTAGGTATTGCTTTTAACAAAGCGTCACAATAGGCTTTCTCTCAAGGCTATTTCAAATCGGGGTAATTCATCAAAAACACAGTTCCCAGGAGCAGTGATAGTATTTTATGCCCATAGAACATTTCTGAGGGTAGGGTAGACTATTCCATCCTAATTGAATGAGGTACTGTAACAAGGAAACAAGCATGCAGAGAAATGTGTACATCCATTTGTCTAGGCATGTAGTCATACTCATTCCCTTGTGAACAAATCAAAACTAACTCAATCCAAAAGAGCAGACAATAACCATTACATTTGGCAAGCAATTGCTCATCCTCAATCTGATTTCTCCATCACTTGGGATAAGTGAAGACTAATGGCCTTGGACATCAGGGGGTGTGTCCACAAAGCATCTCAGAGTAGACAATTGATCATAAGTGCTGAGAATAGAGACATTTTACTCCTACTCTGATGGGTGAAAATAAAAGCTATACATGAAGCCTCTTTCGGTCATAATAGTCACACCTAGTCGACAGATAATTAGAACACCTCATGAGCTGTCCTAACCAGTTAAGAGTTACCAGCAGGTGTCTTTTTTTAAAAGTCAGTGGTTCCTGCGCCACTGTTGCAGGAGAATTTACCTGCAATGCAGGACATTTAAAATGTGTAGTGTATTTGAGGTTTAAACAGGCTTCTGAAGTTTGTAATTTCCACTCTGACATTTCAGACATGATTTTCCCCTTTAGGAAAAATGTGTCAACCACTACAAAAATGTTCATGAATTATAATCCACATAATAATTCACATGTCCTGTTGCTGCAGGATTATTTTCCTGCTGTAGCAAACTGGCTCAAATTAAAGATCTGACATCTGTACATGCAACAGCATCTCTTGCACTTTTGACAATGATTTCACAAGTCCAATTTCACATGATATGCCCAAATAGGCCTGCTTATAACCACTGGGCTAACCTACATCATTCTATTTCAAGTTATCGCTTTGGATCGAAATATGCCGTTGTAAAAACAATGCCTAAATTGGGTATGCCTATAAGAATTGGTCAATTGAAGGCATCTAGAGGTTCATGTTAACTTTAATTGTGTTCGATGAAAATGATAGACCTTTCAAACGTTTTACGCAACATTATCGGCAAATGACTTGATGCTTGCTGTGCCAAAGCGATTTAGAGTTGTTAAACAGGAGTGACGAGTGTGTTGCTATAATGGTAATGTTATTTTTTTTAATCCACTTAACAACCATCAGAATTGGTACAAAAAATAAATAAATGGTTATGCATGCCAACATATTCGGCAATAATTAATAGTAGGCAAAGTGATCATGTCAGGCGAAAATTAGATCCAACGTTTTACCATTGCAACATTTGATGTACAGTCACATTCACCGTGTTTGTCTGAAGTGTGCAATAGAGCTCAAAGCTGGCGAAGCCTCCTCGCTATTGGTTATTCCACATAATTTGCAACAATGTCAATGAGCATCATCACTGTCTTTCTTTCCTTTGCGGTACCTCAAATTGTCGTGATTACCAGCTAAGATCAACTTTTATGAATTGATTTGACTTCTGGCTGAGAGTTTGAGTTTTAGCAGTGTCTTAACATCATCCTAAAACCTACTCTGAGCTAGGAGTTTTCGTAGTCTTAAAAAAAGGTTTTAAAAAGGATTCCTAGGACCTTTTCTGAGACACTTTGTGGATACGGCCCCAGGTTCCACCTCTAGCTCAATTTACGTTCTATTGATAACACTGAAGCTGACTCCAACTATCACCTTTCAGAAGTCAACAAGCTCAGGGTCTTCAACTATGCCCCCTGCTGTCAATGTTTATTTGTAATGTATATAGCCCAAGACCAGTCGATCGTGACAAAATATAGTATGAACAATAATCAAACACTAATTTGTTCTACTTTGGACGGATGTCTGTGCTAGACTAACCAATAAGTGCAAAGTCGTGCTCTTGTGTTTACTATGATTGAAATACATTCCCATGATCATTTTTCCTTGCCTGAATTAAAGATGTCACAAGGAATTGTGATCTGAATTCATCTTTTTACACTTCAATGAAAACTTGATATTGAAAGGGATACATGTACAGTGCATTCGGAAAGTATTCAGACCCCTCAACTTTTTCCATATTTTGTTACGTTACAGCCATATTCTAAAATGGATTAAACTGTTTTTTTATCAATCTACACACAATACCTCATAATGACAAAGCAAAAACCGTTTCTTTGAAATTTTTGTTAATTTATTTCCAAAACAAAACGGAAATATCACAATTACATGGATACTTGGGGAGCGTTGCTGCACAGCTATTTTCAGGTCTCTCCAGAGATGTTCGATCGGGTTCAAGTCCGGGCTCTGGCTGGGCCACTCAAGGACATTCAGAGACTTGTCCCGAAACTACTCCTGCTTTGTCTTGGCTGTGTGCTTAGGGTCGTTGTACTGTTGGTAGGTGAACCTTCGCCACAGTCTGAGGTTCTGAGTGCTCTGGAGCAGGTTTTCATCAAGGATCTCTCTGCTTTCCCTCGATCCTGACTAGTCTCCCAGTCCCTGCCGTTGAAGAACATCCCCACATCATGATGCTGCCACCACCATGCTTCACCGTAGGGATGGTGCCAGGTTTCCTCCAGATGTGATGCTTGGCATTCAAGCCAAAGAGTTCAATCTTGGTTTCATCAGACCAGAGAATCTTGTTTGTCATGGTCTGAGAGTCCTTTAGGTGCCTTTTGGCAAACTCCAAGCAGGCTGTCTTGTGCCTTTTACTGAGGAGTGGCTTCCGTCTGGCCACTCTACCATAAAGGCCTGATTGGTGGAGTGCTGCAGAGATGGTTGTCCTTCTGGAAGGTTCACCCATCTCAACAGAGGAACTCTAGAGCTCTGTCAGAGTGACCATCGGGTTCTTGGTCACCTCCCTGACCAAGGCCCTTCTCCCCCGATTGCTCAGTTTGGCTGGGCGGCCAGCTCAAGGAAGAGTCTAGGTGGTTCCAAACTTCTTCCATTTAAGAATGGAGGCCACTGTGTTCTTAAGGCCCTTCAATGCTGCATACATTTTTTGGTAACCTTCCCCAGATCTGTCCCTCAACACAATCCTGTCTTGGAGCTCAACGGACAATTCCTTTGACCTCATGGCTTGGTTTTTGCTCTGACATGCACTGTCAACTGTGGGACCTTATATAGACAGGTGTGTGCCTTTCCAAATCATGTCCAATTAATTGAATTTACCACAAGTGGACTCCAATCAAGTTGTAGAAACATCTCAAGGATGGTCAATGGAATCAGGATGCACCTGAGCTAAATTTCGAGTCTCATGGCAAAGGGTCTGAACACTTATGTAAATAAGGTATCTCTGTTTAATATTTTTAATAAATTTGCAAACATTTCTAAAAACATGTTTTCACTTTGTCATTATTGGTTATTGTGTGTAGATTGATGAGGATGTTTATTTATTTAATCCATTTTAGAATAAGGCAGTAACATAACAAAATGTGGAAAAAGTAAATGGGTCTAAATACTTTCCGAAGAGACAGATTCCAACATCTGTCAAATGTAATACTTCCCCCAAAAAAACAAATCCTCCTCCAAATATGGTATTTTACAGTTAATGGTCAAAAGTTTTGAGAATGACAAATACTAATTTTCACAAAGTCTGCTGCCTCAGTGTTGATGATGGCAATTTGCATATACTCCAGAATGTCATGAAGAGTGATCAGATGAATTGCAATTAATTGCAAAGTCCCTCTCTGCCATGAAAATGAACTTAATCCCCAAAAAACATTTCCACTGCATTTCAGCCCTGCCACAAAAGGACCAGCTGCCATCATGTCAGCTATTCTCTCGTTAACACAGGTGAGAGTGTTAACGAGGACAAGGCTGGAGATCACTCTGTCATGCTGATTGAGTTAGAATAACAGACTGTAAGCTTTAAAAGGAAGGTGGTGCTTGAAATCGTTGTTCTTCCTCTGTTAACCATGGTTACCTGCAAGGAAACACGTGCCGTCATCATTGCTTTGCACAAAAAGGGCTTCACAGGCAAGGATATTGCTGCTAGTAAGATTGTACCTAAATCAACCATTTATCGGATCATCAAGAACTTCAAGGAGAGAGGTTCAATTGTTGTGAAGAAGGCGTCAGGGCGCCCAAGAAAGTCCAGCAAAGTTGATTCAGCTGCGGGATCGGGGCACCATCAGTGCAGAGCTTGCTCAGGAATGGCAGCAGGCAGGTGTGAGTGCATCTGCACGCACAGTGAGGCGAAGACTTTTGGAGGATGGCCTGGTGTCAAGAAGGGCAGCAAAGAAGCCACTTCTCTCCAGGAAAAACATCAGGGACAGACTGATATTCTGCAAAAGGTACAGGGATTGGACTGCTGAGGACTGGGGTAAAGTCATTTTATCTGATGAATCCCCTTTCCAATTGTTTGGGGCATCTGGAATACACCTTGTCCGGAGAAGACAAGGTGAGCGCTACCATCAGTCCTGTGTCATGCCAACAGTAAAGCATCCTGAGACCATTCATGTGTGGGGTTGCTTCTCAGCCAAGGGAGTGGGCTCACTCACAATTTTGCCTAAGAACACAGCCATGAATAAAGAATGGTACCAACACATCCTCCGAGAGCAACTTCTCCCAACCATCCAAGAACAGTTTGGTGACGACCAATGCCTTTTCCAGCATGATGGAGCACCTTGCCATAAGGCAAAAGTGATAACTAAGTGGCTCGGGGAACAAAACATCGAAATGTTGGGTCCATGGCCAGGAAACTCCCCAGACCTTAATCCCACTTGTGGTCGATCCTCAAGAGGTGGGTGGACAAACAAAAACCCACAAATTCGGACAAACTCCAAGCATTGATTATGCAAGAATGGGCTGCCATCAGTCAGGATGTGGCCCAGAAGTTAATTGACAGCATGCCAGGGCGGATTGCAGAGGTCTTGAAAAAGAAGGGTCAACACTGCAAATATTGACTCTTTGCATAAACTCAATGTAATTGTCAATAAAAGCCTTTGACACTTATGGAATGCTTGTAATTATACTTCAGTATACCATCTGACAAAAATATCTCATAACACTGAAGCAGCGAACTTTGTGAATACCAATACTTGTGTCATTCTCAAAACTTTTGACCACGACTGTATGTATATTGGCGTCAGTCAGATGAAATGCGCTTTCCTGTCTACTACCTCAGGAATGAAAGAAAACGTATGAAAGAAGCCCATTAAATATAACTGGCCCCACACATTCTCCTATCTGTCTAAATATGATCTACTTGGCATTTTTTTTCCTAGACGGCTCTGAGATTGTCTAAATTGCATGGCCCCGTATTTTACTACAGTGTTCTGAGAGGATAATGCATCATTTACAATGTGCAGATAAAAGGTCAGCCTTGCTTCCCACAGCGTCTCTGTTTCGGATGGCACGTTGGCAGGTGTAAAGCCAGTGGGAACCTTGGGTCCTTTTAACACGGTTTTCTATGAGCAGAAGATGACTGGCCTCAGGTTAGGAGAAGGAGACTGGCCTCAGGTTAGGAGAAGGAGACTGGCCTCAGGTTAGGAGGAGGAGACTGGCCTCAGGTTAGGAGGAGGAGACTGGCCTCAGGTTAGGAGGAGGAGACTGGCCTCAGGTTAGGAGGAGGAGACTGGCCTCAGGTTAGGAGGAGGAGACTGGCCTCAGGTTAGGAGGAGGAGACTGGCCTCAGGTTAGGAGGAGGAGACTGGCCTCAGGTTAGGAGGAGGAGACTGGCCTCAGGTTAGGAGGAGGAGACTGGCCTCAGGTTAGGAGGAGGAGACTGGCCTCAGGTTAGGAGGAGGAGACTGGCCTCAGGTTAGGAGGAGGAGACTGGCCTCAGGTTAGGAGGAGGAGACTGGCCTCAGGTTAGGAGGAGGAGACTGGCCTCAGGTTAGGAGAAGGAGACTGGCCTCAGGTTAGGAGAAGGAGATTGGCCTCAGGTTAGGAGAAGGAGACTGGCCTCAGGTGAGAAGTCTAAATAGGTGACTGAGGATGATCTCCTTCACCGTCACATATTGTTTTTCAGTGGAAGGAAACACACACACACACACACCTCCCATATTCTATACACGGTCAACGAAGAAGACATCAACCGTCAGATGAGAAATATTTTGAAGCGTCATCCTTCTCCATCTGCTTCTGCTTAATTTAAGCAGTTGAGATCTGAGGGTGTATCCCACTGTGTTCAAATGGGAGCTTAGACCGTGATTATGTCTGGCCTGCAGCGTTGTGTTCAGATAACAAACAATAATTTAATTATGCACAGCTTCACACTCCCATGAATTCAAAATGCTATCATAGACTGTTACTTTTGTATGTTGCCAAGGGAAAAATACAGTATATGCCAGCATATCTTGAAACTATTTAGCTTGTTACTGTAATATTTCATTTTGTAGCTCGCTCACCCACTTATAAACCTTGGCTTAGTAACAGGCTAACGTTTTCTAATGCCATATAAGATGACACATTTCCAAGGGCAAAATATCTCAGAACTATTTAGACTTGTAATATATTCAAATCAGCTCACCCACGTATCAATCTAATTAATTAGCCAAACATTCTCTCACGCTGTTTGGGTTGTTTATCTCTCGAGGGTGATAGAAAATCTATTTCCCATTCATTAAGTTCATCAGTATGTATTGTCAGGCAGGACTCAGGAGTGCATGCATCTCAATAAATCTATCTTCTGAACTGCACCATTAATTTAAACAAGGAGATGATGACAAAGGTAATAGATTTGTATCTATCTGCATGCATTATTCTTCCTGAGGTTAGTGCATTGCGGGGAGAGTGCTGCTGTCACATAAATAAGATATGATCCACGATGAACCGATCCCAACTCACTGTGATGAAACAAACAAAAAAACGTACAAGGAATCCAATAAAAACTAGACGGTAGAAACCTCAGAACTTAGGTGTGTTAGATCAATAAGATATCCACAAATGAACAGATCCTAACTCACTGTAATGATCCTGAAACTAACAAAACAAATAAAACAACAAACCAACAACCAACCAACAAACCAAAAAACCAACAACAAGCAACCAACAAACCAACCAACCAACAAGGAAACCACTAGCTTCAGTGTGTTAATATTCAAGGTTACTGTACAAGCCGATGTAAACAGCAGTCTTTCTAGGGAGCTTTACCATAATTGCTTCAAATCTCAGCTTGTGTCAAGCTCTGACGAAACAGCTTTTTACAATCAAACCAAGAAACCAACAAGGGATGCGATGCATAATTACCAGACAATAGAAACCACTATGTTGCTTCAGTTTGTTAGTATTTAAAGGGATACTTTGGGATTTTAGCAGTCTTCCTAGGGAGCTTTTCCTGCTTCAAATCTCCAATTGTGTCAAGCTCTGCCTGAAACTGCTTGCCTACAGTAGGTACAAAGGGATTGTCAGAGTTGTTGACGCTCAAACGAAGCAGTGTTCCTTCAACAACAACATATATACAGTGCATTCAGACCCCTTCCCTTTTTCCACATTATGTTACGTTAAAGCCTTATTCTAAAATGGATTAAATAAATAAAAATCCTCATCAATCTACATACAACGTCAGAGCAAAAACCAAGCCATGGTCGAAGGAATTGTCCGTAGAGCCCAGAGACAGGATTGTGTATAGGGACAGATCTGGGGAAGGGTACCAAACATTTCTGCAGCATTGAAGGTCCCCAAGGACAGTGGCCTCCATCATTCTTAAATGGAAGAAGTTTGGAACCACCAAGACTCTTCCTAAAGCTGGCCGCCCAGCCAAACTGAGCAATCGGGGGAGAAGGGCCTTGGTCAGGGAGGTGACCAAGAACCCAACAGAGCTTCAGAGTTCCTCTGTGGAGATGGGCGAACCTTCCAGAAGGACAACCATCTCTGTAGCACTCCATCAATCAGGCCTTTTTGGCAGAGTGGCCAGACGGAAGCCACTCCTCAGTAAAAGGCACATAACAGCCTGTTTGGAGTTTGCCAAAAGGCACCTAAAGGACTGTCAGACCATGAGAAACAAGATTCTCTGGTCTGAAGAAACCAAGATTGAACTCTTTGGCCTAAATGCCAAGATTCACATCTGGAGGAAACCTGGCACCATCCCTACAGTGAAGCATGGTGGTGGCAGCATCATGCTGTGGGGATGTTTTTTAGCTGGAGGGACTGGGAGACTAGTCAGGATCGAGGGAAATATGAAAGGAGCAAAGTACAGAGAGATCCTTGATGAAAACCTACTCCAGAGTGCTTAGGACCTCAGACTGGGGTGAAGGTTCATCTTCCAACAGGACAACAACCCTTAGCGCACAGCCAAGACAACGCAGGAGTTGCTTCAGGACAAGTCTCTGAATGTCCTTGAGTGGCCCAGCAAGAGCCCGGACTTGAACCCGATCGAACATCTTCTATAGACCTGAAAATAGCTGTCCAGCGACGCTCCCCATCCAACCTGACAGAGCTTGAGAGGATCTGCAGAGAAGAATGAGAGAAACCCCCCAAATACAGGTGTGCCAAGCTTGTAGTGTCATACCCAAGAAGACTCGAGGCTGTAATCGCTGCCAAAGGTGCTTCAACAAAGTACTGAGTAAAGGGTCTGAATACTTATGTAAATGTGATATCTTTTTTTTTATATATATATATAAACATTTGCAAACATTTCTAAAAACCTGTTTTTGCTTTGTCATTATGGGGTATTGTATGTAGATTGATGGGGTGAAAAAAACAATGTAATCCATTTTAGGATAAGGCAGTAACATAAAATGTTTAAAATATCAAAGATTCTGAAAACTTTCCGAGGGCCAGAAAAGTAGCCTAATGTTTGGGAAAGTTTTGGTGAAGTGGTAAAAGAGGATGATAGCAGTGCCGGCTATGTTGTATGACGATTGTGAGGTGCTATACAAATTCAACAGTCACAAGAAGGAAAGTTCAAATAGGCCTATGGCGCGTCAGGGAACTGTAGCCTACTGTTCAGATGGGTTAAATGGAAACTGAAATCTGGACATTGACTGTAGGCCTATAACCTCTCACATAGCCTTAATATTAATTCCTGCAGAATTAAGCATTTAGTAGGCAAAATTTTGACTCTGGAACAGGAGTGGAGAAATATGATTTATTTCTTTCAGCATCTTGAGAGATTGCAAATGTGCAGTTAGATACGTCTGTAGAGGTGCTGTCTTTATCAGCATCATAAGAGCTGATAGTATTTCAACCACATAAAATATGCATCCAAGCCGAACTGAAATCTTATCATCAGAAACATGTTGGGTCGTTTTCACAGCTTTCCATTTCCTTACAACCAGTCAAACTGATGTCATTTGGACAGTTTTTTGTTTTAGTTAGTGCATTTTATCCCCGGTCCCTAAAGAAGCACCAATGTCAACTAGATGTATGACATTATTCTGGTGAGCAAGAGTTTATTTAGTCTTCTAGGGCAGGACCGAGTTTGGGAAATGCTGTTCTTGGGCAACATATAATGACAGAAGAGAAGCTGCATGTATCTAATTATAGGCAAGTTGACTAACAAATAGCCTACCAAAATGTCAGAAATTACAGTATAAGCAGAAACATATCTAAATCAGGCAACAACAAAAAATGCTGCACCCCGTCCCAAAAAAAATCACCTCTGACTATAGCCTACAGCTTATTTTCTATATTAGCGGGTTAGGGTCTGGCCTCAGATTTTCCCTTTGTCACATATAGTCGGGCGGTTGCGGATGGGTTATTAGCGATTGCAGGCGGGTACGGGTGAACAAACAGCTGACCCGCGCACCACTACACACTGGCAGTTCTCTGCAGCAAAGTACTGTACTGTACATACTGGGGGGGGGGGGGGGGGGGTCCCCACAGCAGCCCCAAAATCACTCCAGCTGAGAAGGCTTAATTTATCACGCAGAGGCAGCAGCTGTACCGCTCCCTATATCCATCACACACACACAGTCTCTCTCTCACACACACACACACACACACACAAACACGTGCACACAAACACAGTCTCTCTCTCACACACAAACACACACAATTATAGTTAAATTATGCACAATAGTTGCTATGCATGCTTACTATATTGCTCAGTATTGTGTATGTGAAATGGGCAACTATAAATATTTCGCTACCTTCGTTCTAAATATAGATGTTTGTAGCCTAAATTAACATACACCATTCAAAGGTAAATAAAGAATTTCAATAGCTTGATAGCTCTGCACATTGCTGTTAGAAACAATCAGAGAGAAGACGTGATTACTTACATCTTTGAAAATTGGAAGTCCATTAACGTGGCTATGCAGTGGCTGCTGTTCTTGCTGCTGAGCGCGAAGATGCTTCTGTTTTGCCGACTGAAGGCACATGGTGATCATCTCCGTGCACGCCAACATCTCTGAATGATTTGGAAGATGTTGTATAGCCAACTTGTACACACCTGCTTTTTTTGATAGCTCAAAAATGTAGTTTTTTGACGAGGGGTTCTAAAGTGTCGCCCTATGCTGTCAAACCGAAGCAACGGTGCTGTCGCTCTGCAACTTTCTGCGGTAGGTAACCCACCTTCTCGAGAGCTGATTGGTCAGTGTCTTCGTTGAGCATCCCCTCCGAGGCAAGAGAAGAAAAAAATGCCAAGTGGCGCATTAACATTATTTTACAAGATAAATGTTATAAAATAGTAGAATCAGGCGAATTTCAAACAAAAGTAGCGAATACAATTCATAAATCTACAATAAAGATGTTGGATGTGAATACAATTAGGACTACCTCTACATATAGGTTACATTCATTTAAATAAATATTAATTGCATATTTCACCTCAAAACACTGATTTTCTTGAAAACAAAGAAAATGCATGTACATTTCTTTCACTTATTTCACTTCCCCTTATAAAGGTGTATCAGAGATGTATTGTGCCTGACATTGCCATCTGCTGGTGATGATGGACTATGCCCACAGAATCTTCTGCACATCTATCACTCCAGTATTAATACTAAATTGTAATTATTTTGCACTATGGCCTGTTTATTGCCTTACCTCCATATCTTACTACATTTGCACACACTGTATATAGATTTTCAATTTTCTATTGTGTTATTGACTGTACGTTTTGTTTATTCCATATGTAACTCTGTGTTGTTGTTGTTTTTATCGCACTGCTTTGCTTTATCTTGGCCAGGTCGCAGTTGTAAATGAGAACTTGTTCTCAACTGGCTTATCTGGTTAAATAAAGGTTAAATAAATAAAATAAAAATAAATAAAAAACAATGAGCAAGATATTTCACCGGACGTAAAAGTGTAAGCATCCGGTTGACGTTTCCACTCACTACCAAATATGGTGATGAGAGGAAGCCCAATGGCCGGCCGTAGGTGAAGATGGAGCGAGATTGATTTTGGCCGACATTATGCAAATATTCTCATCGATTAAACGTTTGATCTCAATACAGTTACCCAAAACTAAAATCTGTGAAGAACAGAGTGGACTAAATGTTGTAGATTTTACCCTTTTCCAAAGTAAAACAAATAATTACGTTGTTTAGAAGGAGTGCAAGGGCAAGCTTTGGGCTCCCGAGTGGCGCAACGGTCTAAGGCACTGCATCTCAGTGCTTGAGGCGTCACTACAGACCCCCTGGTTCGATTCCATGCTGTATCACAACCGGCCGTGATTGGGAGTCCCATAGGGCGGCGCACAATTGGCACAGCGTTGTCCGGGTTTGTTTTTAACTGATTTGCCAAGTTAAATAAAGGTAAAAAAAAAAAAATCCACACGCGCACTTCACAGAGTAGGCGTTCCCTAAGGGAAATATGCAAATAAATCCCTCACGTGTACACGCCTCTCCTATGGTGTCACAGGCGCCATCCCGCTTCTGACACCAATGTAGTGAATTCAGGGGGTAGACCCAACCAGCCAGGACTCTAACCTAGGTCTAGCCAACACCTTAACTGTTACGCCAAGAGGTCCGAACCTCTTGACAAGGTTGGTAGGTGTTGGGTTAAGGCCGTTACAATACAATGGGGAGATAAAAGAGAGAAAAAGGTGTTTAATATAGTGAACAGTGAATACTGTCAAACTTGAATAAACTAACACTGATGATCAAGCTCAACACATAGCCTACATTCTTAGTACAATTGATCACCAAACAATTGTCTTGAAGACAGCCCTTAAAATGATTGCTATCACACAAATACACTTGCACAGCAAGCACCTCACGAACTCTGCGCTGAACCTTCAGTGACAAAAGCTCTTTTATACATTTTACATGTTCACCTCTAGTCCCAGGGGAAACACTGACTAAAACGATGGTCTCTGCCCTGTCTCACACACACACTTTAAAATCTCCCACAATATTTTGTTTCCATGTGTCAAAATATTTTTTGGTATTTTTATTTTGGGAGTGAATCGCACATTTCTTGAAATCATTGGCGTTCTAGAGCATCAAAACTGTGATGTATCAAGGGGAAATTGTGACTGACTGATCGACAAATAATATTGAATAGTTATTTTGGATGCAAGGTGATTTGTAGATCAGTCAGTCTCAACCCGCCTTTAAAATCGGCTGAAATGTGGAACACGCCCCTTACATAACATGCAATAGAGCAGGCCAGCTTGTAGTCCTACAACCCGGAAATAAGTTACCAGCCATCCTTATGGGAAAAATGAATGGGGAAATAATAGGGTTTTGGAATTAACGTCGAAAATAAGGTCTGATGTTAACACAGGCTTAGGCAAAGCGTCAAGTCTACGTAGTGCATTGTGTATTGAGAACAGGTATGTCATAGATGAGAAAATTAGCAGAATTTCGGCACAGTTTCACCTAGTTCCATCCTCTACCACTACCCGCGATTGGACTTCCTCTCAGTACCATATTTGGTGGTGATAAAACGTTCTAAACGGATGCTTTAGCTTTTTAGCCCCTGTGACGTGTCTTGGTTACTCCTTCTGTCTGTGACTACCGTGTTGAGCACGGGGCGCACGCTGCCCTAGGTATGTTAAAATATGTTTATAACTAACCCAAGATAGTTCATCTGTGTCGTTTATAGCGGGAGCAAATGAAGCATAGTGGGCAGAATAAGCAAGGAGGTGGGCAAAGCCAAATTAGCTAGCGAGATCCTATTGGCACTTTGCAGCATGTATTTGCATATTTCCGTTAGGTAACGCCTCCTCTGTGAAGTGCGCGTGTGCACAAACTCAATTCGACCTTGCACTCCTTCTAAACAACGCAATTTGTAAAACTTTGGCAAAGCTTCAAGTCTATAAAAACTAGTGCACTGTGTTCGTAACATAGTGCAGTTTTGGGAACAAAAACATTTATTGAGATCAGGTGATTCATCGATGACAAAATTAGCAGAATGTCGGGCCAGTTTCATCCTCTCCCACTACCCGCGACTGGACTTCCTCTCACTGTCATATTTGGTGGTGAGAAAACGTTCTAAACGGATGCTTCAGTTTTATAGCCCCTGTTACGTGTCTGGGTTACCTCTTCTGTCTGTGGTATGTTCCTAGACACTAACGTTGGTCACATGACACAATCAGGAAGAAGTTCAGACCGGGCAGTGCAAAAGGTTTGTGAGTCGTACGACTTGTCAGACAGCTTTTTAGAGACGTTGTTTATCGTCAATATGCCTTAGGGGGACATTTACAGAAACATTTGCTGCCATCGGGTACGGGTAAAATGTAATCCAATCGTATGGATTCATTTTCAATTTTCAAAGAGATCCGTAGATAGTTATTTAACGTTAGCAAGCTCACCTGCGTGACATCGAAATTCAAAGTTGGCAAACCTTCACGACACATCCTACTGACCAAGTAGTTAATTATTAAGATAGCTATGCAAATCGAGAGTGTAGTTAACTAGTTATTGTTATATGTTGTGAAGCTAACAGCTAGATAGCTACCAGAGTTGTTATAGCTAGCTGCTATGTTGATTTAGCTAGATACTAGTTTGTTGTTTTGGCCTGTTTAGCGACCTGGGATTATTATAGTAATCTTCCCTGTCAATTTTCTCTTGCCATTTCCCATTTCTATCGCTCCCTTTCCATGTAGAAGTAATTTATAAATTGTGTTAACTACTTTTATGATTTTAGAAATGATTCAAAGATTAACTAGCTACAGGGTAGTTAGCTAGCTAACAGACTTTAGCTACTTAGATAGCTAACGTTAGCTAGCTAGCAAAATACAACCATATTAGACCTTACATTAAAACTTGGATTAGCTAGCTAGCTAGCAAGCTAGCTACCTATTCCCCCACACAAACTCAAACACACAGTACCTAGCAAACTTACTAGTCAGCATTTGACTTTCTACGAGCAGTAGCTAGCTAGTTTATGTAATGTCCGATTTGCTCTTTGCAGTTATAGAATTTGGTGGTAGCTTCTGAGCTTGATTTAATTGCCTGTGGTTGTGTGGAAGTTAAGAAACCAAGGGAAGAGTAATTGCCTTGAATCAAGCAATTAAGCAGGTTACAGTAGCTAGTAAAGAAATGAGGCGAGGGGGACAGCCCAGTGGGTTGTCCCCCTTGTTCTGGTCCCTGTGGGACCCATTGTAATTCCAAACATGTCATCAAACAGACATGAACATTTAGGCTAAAGCATTTGGGTTATATTGCAATACGCTATACATTTGTCCTTGTTTTCCTACGTTTTTTTCAATTTGCAATCACTGCACTGATGATTAGCATATATAGGATTTTTTTAGACAGCTCTTTTCAGGCAATTCCATGGTAACAGAGTGAGACTCAGATGTTTTACTTTAAAATGTATGCCAAACAAAAACAAATGATTGCAAATTTAAACAAACCATACAACTCTATGCACAAGTACAATTATTTGTTATTTTTTACTTTGCAATGATTGATTTTTGTTTCAGTGTCGTGGACAGTTCCCATTGGATATTATTAGACATGAATGCACCTATTTGTAAGTCGCTCTGGATAAGAGCGTCTGCTAAATGACGTAAATGTAAATGTTAACTTGTTAGTAGATTGAAAGTTTACACTGGTTTTACGTGTGCACACCGTGCAGATGACCAAACTGGCCAACCCTCGATGACAAGGCTACTTTAGGCTAAATCTGACAATTGCCTTGGAAAGTCGCATCCGAATGCATTTTCAATTCTTATTATGTAAAAGACAGGTATCCTCAACCTAAATTAAATCTACTTGCTTGAATTATCTTGGCTCTGCTTTGGACACAACTCTGCTTAGTGAGTAGACAGAGGAGATGTCAGTAATCTAGCTAAAATACTTTAATAGCTTTTAGGCTACTCAACAACATTAGGCTACCTACATTTTTTGTTGTTGTTTTTTTGTCATTTAGCAAAATGTCATCTATAATCTCATAGTTTTTACAGGGACCCATAGTCTGTAACTCAGTCACCTATGAGCTGCTAGGCCTAACCGAAGACACCAACCAGGGTCTTAAACTATCGCTGACTCATGATGTACCAGTTTACGTAATCTGGTAATCCAGGAGGGATTACATTTTTCCTGTCCTTCTGCTGATTTAGCTGTTACCACCACATGGCTTCTCAACCAGTGTCCCAGCTCTATAGTAGAACAACAACAAGGCAGTTGAATAGCCCTATTTGTATTCCAAGGCTACTCTCTGTACAACAAAATTCTCAATGTTAGCATTTTACTGCCTTGTTTTGCTTAAGTCTCCATGGGTTTGTTATAGGCATAAATGAAGGAGTATATTTAAACGTTCCATTGACTACAGTAAGACGTAAACCAGGACACCTGTACTATAGATAATCCCTTATGTAAACCAGGACACCTGTACTATAGATAATCCCTTATGTAAACCAGGACACCTGTGCTATAGATAATCCCTTATGTAAACCAGGACACCTGTGCTATAGATGATCCCTTATGTAAACCAGGACACCTGTACTATAGATAATCCCTTATGTAAACCAGGACACCTGTACTATAGATAATCCCTTATGTAAACCAGGACACCTGTACTGTAGATAATCCCTTATGTAAACCAGGACACCTGTACTATAGATAATCCCTTATGTAAACCAGGACACCTGTACTATAGATAATCCCTTATGTAAACCAGGACACCTGTACTATAGATAATCCCTTATGTAAACCAGGACACCTGTACTGTAGATAATCCCTTATGTAAACCAGGACACCTGTACTATAGATAATCCCTTATGTAAACCAGGACACCTGTGCTATAGATAATCCCTTATGTAAACCAGGACACCTGTACTATAGATAATCCCTTATGTAAACCAGGACACCTGTACTGTAGATAATCCCTTATGTAAACCAGGACACCTGTACTATAGATAATCCCTTATGTAAACCAGGACACCTGTACTATAGATAATCCCTTATGTAAACCAGGACACCTGTACTGTAGATAATCCCTTATGTAAACCAGGACACCTGTACTATAGATAATCCCTTATGTAAACCAGGACACCTGTACTGTAGATAATCCCTTATGTAAACCAGGACACCTGTACTATAGATAATCCCTTATGTAAACCAGGACACCTGTACTAAAGATAATCCCTTATGTAAACCAGGACACCTGTACTGTAGATAATCCCTTATGTAAACCAGGACACCTGTACTATAGATAATCCCTTATGTAAACCAGGACACCTGTACTATAGATAATCCCTTATGTAAACCAGGACACCTGTACTGTAGATAATCCCTTATGTAAACCAGGACACCTGTACTATAGATAATCCCTTATGTAAACCAGGACACCTGTGCTATAGATAATCCCTTATGTAAACCAGGACACCTTTACTATAGATAATCCCTTATGTAAACCAGGACACCTGTACTGTAGATAATCCCTTATGTAAACCAGGACACCTGTACTATAGATCATCCCTTATGTAAACCAGGACACCTGTACTATAGATAATCCCTTATGTAAACCAGGACACCTGTACTGTAGATAATCCCTTATGTAAACCAGGACACCTGTACTATAGATAATCCCTTATGTAAACCAGGACACCTGTACTGTAGATAATCCCTTATGTAAACCAGGACACCTGTACTATAGATAATCCCTTATGTAAACCAGGACACCTGTACTATAGATAATCCCTTATGTAAACCAGGACACCTGTACTGTAGATAATCCCTTATGTAAACCAGGACACCTGTACTATAGATAATCCCTTATGTAAACCAGGACACCTGTGCTATAGATAATCCCTTATGTAAACCAGGACACCTGTACTATAGATAATCCCTTATGTAAACCAGGACACCTGTACTATAGATAATCCCTTATGTAAACCAGGACACCTGTACTGTAGATAATCCCTTATGTAAACCAGGACACCTGTACTATAGATAATCCCTTATGTAAACCAGGACACCTGTGCTATAGATAATCCCTTATGTAAACCAGGACACCTGTACTATAGATAATCCCTTATGTAAACCAGGACACCTGTACTGTAGATAATCCCTTATGTAAACCAGGACACCTGTACTGTAGATAATCCCTTATGTAAACCAGGACACCTGTACTATAGATAATCCCTTATGTAAACCAGGACACCTGTACTATAGATAATCCCTTATGTAAACCAGGACACCTGTACTATAGATAATCCCTTATGTAAACCAGGACACCTGTACTATAGCCGTGTGTCTTGTCTCTTAATGTTTACGTGTGATGTCACATTTGCTTTCTTTGCAGTTCATGTCGTAGCCGAAGCAGGCTGCAGTGTTAATGGCTGAACTATGAAGGCCCAACTTCAAGTCACCGGTGAGTTTTGACCTTTTTGTTACTGCCAAACCTCAGTAGCTAGCATTTCATAGTTTCAAGTTTTATTAGTTGTATGTAGGCTAATAGTAAAGTAATGTTTTTTCTTAATT
This sequence comes from Coregonus lavaretus, assembly GCF_964263955.1. Classification (NCBI taxonomy): domain Eukaryota; kingdom Metazoa; phylum Chordata; class Actinopteri; order Salmoniformes; family Salmonidae; genus Coregonus; species Coregonus lavaretus. Next base: position 52,191,406 of record NC_139995.1, read on the forward strand.
ATGTAAATATTGTTTGTCAATAGAATATAAATAATACAACTATTTTTTCTCTGTAATGTATTTTCCGTTATGTGGCGGACCTCAGGAAGACAAGCTGTCATCATGGCTGTAGATAATTAGGATTCTACTAATAATCCTAAATGAAATAATCAACCACTGACACCCGAAGCAGTAGAATGCGCTATTGAATGGGACTGGCCTGTGTTTGTTCTCTGTAGACCTAGCTGATGGCACAGGCTGTGAATTGATCAAGTATTTATAGTGTATGAAATGGAATAGAATAACTTTATTTTCTCTCTTATTTTTTCAGTGGTTGAAATATATATCAATAAAAAACGTAGTAGGATATACAGTACACGTACTAGGCTAAATAATCGTTCAAAACAGAGGTAGTGGTTAGGCTACAGTGGTGGGTCAATTAGCCTATGTGAACATGGTTCTCACGTTCACATTGTGTGGTTTATTTCTGTGGCTAACTTCCGTGACTGGTAACAGCATTTAGGCTCTTACCCTAACAGCATTTAGGCTCTTACCATAACAGCATTTAGGCTCTTACCATAACAGCATTTAGGCTCTTACCATAACAACATTTAGGCTCTTACCATAACAGCATTTAGGCTCTTACCATAACAGCATTTAGGCTCTTACCATAACAGCATTTAGTGACATTATTTGTGTGTTTTATGTACTTTATTGCATGAAGTTCTGTCGGCCAAACTGAAGGAGAACAAAAACAACTGGTTTGGCCCCAGTCCGTACGTGGAGGTGGCTGTGGACGACCAGTCGAAGAAGACGGAGAAACGCAACAACACCCACAACCCCAAATGGAAGCAGTCACTCACAGTGTAAGTAGCTACAGTAATACCTATTTGCATTTCAAAACAAATTTTATTCATCACATGCGCCAAATACAACAGGTGTAGACTTTACTGTGAAACGCTTACTTATGAGCCCTTTCCCAACAATGCAGAGTTAAAAAGTAAGAAAACATTCGCAAAAAAAAAATGAATTTGTAACATAGTTACAAAATGAAGCTATATACAAGGAGTACCGGTACCGAGTCAATGCGTGGGGGTACGACGTACTTGAGGTTGATATGTACATATAGGTAGGGATAAAGTAACTAGGCAACAGGATAGAAAATAAACAGTCGCAGCAGCGTGTGTGAAAGTTTGTGTGTGGCGTCAATATGCGTGTGTTTTGTGTGTGAGCGTATGTTCTGTGTCAGTGTGTGGGTAAGGTCCAGTGAGTGTGCATAGAGCCAGTGCAAGAATGTCAATGCAAAAAAATATATACATATAACACAATTCTGTGGGTCAATGCAGATAGTCCAGGTAGCCATTTTGATGAACTGTTCAGCGCTCTTATGGCTTGGGGGTAGAATCTGTTCAGGAGCCTTTTGGTCCCAACTTGGCGCTCCGGGACCGCTTGCCCTGCGGTAGCAGAGAGAACAGTCTATGACTTGGCTGGCTGGACTCTTTGACCATTTTTAGGGCCTACCTCTGACACCGCCTTCCTCTGACAAATGTATATTTGCATGTATATTTATTTAGCATATACAGTGAGGAAAAAAAGTATTTGATCCCCTGCTGATTTTGTACGTTTGCCCACTGACAAAGAAATGATCAGTCTATAATTTTAATGGTAGGTTTATTTGAACAGTGAGAGACAGAATAACAACAAAAAAATCCAGAAAAACGCATGTCAAAAATGTTATAAATTGATTTGCATTTTAATGAGGGAAATAAGTATTTGACCCCTCTGCAAAACATGACTTAGTACTATCAATCACAGAGGTCAGACGTTTCTTGTAGTTGGCCACCAGGTTTGCACACATCTCAGGAGGGATTTTGTCCCACTCCTCTTTGCAGATCTTCTCCAAGTCATTAAGGTTTCGAGGCTGACGTTTGGCAACTCGAACCTTCAGCTCCCTCCACAGATTTTCTATGGGATTAAGGTCTGGAGACTGGCTAGGCCACTCCAGGACCTTAATGTGCTTCTTCTTGAGCCACTCCTTTGTTGCCTTGGCCGTGTGTTTTGGGTCATTGTCATGCTGGAATACCCATCCACGACCCATTTTCAATGCCCTGGCTGAGGGAAGGAGGTTCTCACCCAAGATTTGACAGTACATGGCCCCATCCATCGTCTCTTTGATGCGGTGAAGTTGTCCTGACCCCTTAGCAGAAAAACACCCCCAAAGCATAATGTTTCCACCTCCATGTTTGACGGTGGGGATGGTGTTCTTGGGGTCATAGGCAGCATTCCTCCTCCTCCAAACATGGCGAGTTGAGTTGATGCCAAAGAGCTCCATTTTGTTCTCATCTGACCACAACACTTTCACCCAGTTCTCCTCTGAATCATTCAGATGTTCATTGGCAAACTTCAGACGGGCATGTATATGTGCTTTCTTGAGCAGGGGGACCTTGCGGGCGCTGCAGGATTTCAGTCCTTCACGGCGTAGTGTGTTACCAATTGTTTTCTTGGTGACTATGGTCCCAGCTGCCTTGAGATCATTGACAAGATCCTCCCGTGTAGTTCTGGGCTGATTCCTCACCGTTCTCATGATCATTACAACTCCACGAGGTGAGATCTTGCATGGAGCCCCAGGCCGAGGGAGATTGACAGTTTATTTTATGTTTCTTCCATTTGCGAATAATCGCACCAACTGTTGTCACCTTCTCACCAAGCTGCTTGGCGATGGTCTTGTAGCCCATTCCAGCCTTGTGTAGGTCTACAATCTTGTCCCTGACATCCTTGGAGAGCTCTTTGGTCTTGGCCATGGTGGAGAGTTTGGAATCTGATTAATTGATTGCTTCTGTGGACAGGTGTCTTTTATACAGGTAACAAACTGAGATTAGGAGCACTCCCTTTAAGAGTGTGCTCCTAATCTCAGCTCGTTACCTGTATAAAAGACACCTGGGAGCCAGAAATCTTTCTGATTGAGAGGGGGTCAAATACTTATTTCCCTCATTAAAATGCAAATCAATGTATAACATTTTTGACATGCGTTTTTCTGAATTCTTTTGTTGTTAATCTGTCTCTCACTGTTCAAATAAACCTACCATTAAAATTATAGACTGATCATTTCTTTGTCAGTGGGCAAACGTACAAAATCAGCAGGGGATCAAATACTTTTTTCCCTCACTGTAGGCCTATAGTGCATTTCTCACTCATAGTCCTGGACTAAAACGCATGCTCAGAGATTCTCCATTGAACGTGCTTCTTAGTCCATAGGCTTAATCCGTATCTGGGAAACTGGCCCACGGTGATCTTGCAATTGTGTATGGGGGTAACTCACTCCTTTATAATAGTGTACTTGTTTAGGCCTGTCACCAAGAATTGCATGTCGTCTCCTCCTTGTCTACTGTTGTATAGCCTACAAAGTATAGTAGTTAAACCGTAAACAAATATGTTTTCCACCCTCTACACAGAATTGTCACTCCTTTCAGTAAGATCATTTTCCGGGTATGGAGTCATCAGACTCTGAAGGCCGACTTCCTATTGGGAATGGCCACATTGGAGATCAGTGAAACCCTCAAGTCCAATGATCTGAAACGTGAGTTAATTCTCTTGTCCTGATGAGGTACAGAGCAGGTAGTATTAAATGTGACTATCTGAAATCTCTTTGACTATTTGATACCGGAAAAGTGTATAACAAGATATACAAGAGCTTTGCAATAAGTGGTTGTCATATTTACATATAGGCCTCTGAAATATAACTGATGCGTGCTACTGCACTGTAGGGAGATGGGGAGGAGCTCTCATTCACACCACTGCTTGCTATACGCTACATGACCAAAAGTATGTGGACACCTGCTCGTCGTACATCTCATTCCAAAATCATGGGCATTAATATGGAGTTAGTCCCCCCTTTGCTGCTATAACAGCCTCCACTCTTCTGGGAAGGCTTTCCACTAGATGTTGGAACATTGCTGCGGGGACTTGCTTCCATTCAGCCACGAGCATTAGTGAGGTTGGGCACTGATGTTGGGCGATTAGGCCTGGCTTGCAGTCGGTGCTCCAATTCATCCCAAAGGTGTTCGAGTCCTTTCAGTCATGGTCGACATGTGCTGCCCATGTGACCCTCAAAGACATATTCATAAATTCCTGCACTACAATCAGGGGTCAAAGGAACCAGACACACAGATGTGCACCTCCTATGTAGGTGATCAATTATGCTAATGATTAAATAATAATAATATACACCAAGTGTACAAAACATGACATAGACTGACCAGGTGAATCCAGGTGAAAGCTATGATCCCTTATTGATGTCACTTGTTAAATCCACTTCAATCAGTGTAGATGAAGGGGAGGAGACAGGTTAATTAAGGATTTTTAAGCCTTGAGACAATTGAGACATGGATTGTGTATGTGTGCCATTCAGAGGGTGAATGGGCAAGACAAAAGATTTATGTGCCTTTGAACGGGGTATGGTAGTAGATGCCAGGCGCACCGGTTTGTGTCACGCTCAACTGTTTCCCGTGTTTATGAAGAATGGTCCACCACACAAAGGACATCCAGCTAACTGTGGGAAGCATTGGAGTCAACATGGGCCAGCATCTCTGTGGGAGTCAACATGGGCCAGCATCTCTGTGGGAGTCAACATGGGCCAGCATCTCTGTGGAATGCTTTTACACCTTGTAGAGTTGAGGCTGTTCAGAGGGCAAAGGGGTGCAACTCAATATTAAGAAGGTGTTGCT
>NC_139995.1:52203608-52336108 GCF_964263955.1 Coregonus lavaretus
TGTCAATTAGGTTAGTATTGTGGAGTAAATGCAATGTTGATGATCCATCCTCAGTTTTCTCATCACAATCATTAAAATCTGTAACTGTTTTAAAGTCACCATTGGCCTCATGGTGAAATCCCTAAGTGGAACGCCTGTATCTTTGTAGTGAGTGGGTGTATTGATACACCATCCAAAGTGTAGTTAATAACTTCACCATGCTCCATGATATTCAATGTCTACCAATAGGTGCCCTTCTTTGCGAGGCATTGGAACACCTCCTTGGTCTTTGTCTTTGTGGTTGAATCTGTGTTTGAAATTCACTGCTCGATTGAGGGACCTTACAGATAATTGTATGTGTGGGGTACAGAGATGAGGTAGTCATAAAAAAAAATCATGATAAACACTATGATTGCACACAGTGAGTCCATACAACTTATTATGTGACTTGGTAAGCACATTTTTACTCCTGAACTTATTTAGGCTTGCCATAACTAGACTAGAGGGCGAAGGCAAACTCCACCTAACTAGTGTACTATGTACGTTTTCTAACTATGTACATTTTCAGGATGGTAAAACGTTTTCAGTGTAAACGTAAACGACTAAAACCAGATATAAAGTATGTAGAAAAGATAATGGAGCTATATATTTTTTAATAAGATCATCTTTGAGAACTAACAATCACCAAAATAAAAACTAGACAGTCAGGGATAATCTGAAATTCCAAAAATGTAATTGCATGTTCTTATAATGTTTGAGTTACATCAGATAGCATAAGAACAAGGCATATAAGATATGGCAAAATTTGTGGAATGCAGGAAATTAGCTTTGAAACTGCGATTGTTCTCTCAGCCCCATGACAAATGTGTAGAAATGAAGGAAATTAGCTTTAAAACTAACATTTTGTCTCTGTGGTCAAGAGGGCCTCTACAACCGTGCCATTGGCCACGGCCACCACCGAGCCCACTACCACGCACCAACCCGCTAACTTTGCCACTGCTGCTGAAAAAAAATCCTAGGGGACACACTGAGGTTGACTTGAGTTCAATGCGACACCTCTTTGTAGAGTTGACTTAATGTTTAACTCTTTGTTGGTTATGAATAGCTGTTGACACTTCAATTTGATATTTCAAACAACCTCTCAACCGCTAATAGATGAGAATGAACAATTTATCACTCATTTTACAGTCAGTAGAAAAATATACTTAGTCTAGTCAGCGTTAGTCTAGGCAGCGTTAGTCTGTTGTTAGTCTAGGCAGCGTTAGTCTGTTGTTAGTCTAGGCAGCGTTAGTCTGTTAGTCTAGGCAGTGTTAGTCTAGGCAGCGTTAGTCTGTTGTTAGTCTAGGCAGCGTTAGTCTGTTGTTAGTCTAGGCAGTGTTAGTCTGTTGTTAGTCTAGGCAGCGTTAGTCTGTTAGTCTAGGCAGTGTTAGTCTGTTGTTAGTCTAGGCAGTGTTAGTCTGTTAGTCTAGGCAGTGTTAGTCTGTTGTTAGTCTAGGCAGTGTTAGTCTGTTGTTAGTCTAGGCAGTGTTAGTCTGTTGTTAGTCTAGGCAGTGTTAGTCTGTTGTTAGTCTAGGCAGCATTAGTCTGTTGTTAGTCTAGGCAGTGTTAGTCTGTTGTTAGTCTAGGCAGTGTTAGTCTGTTGTTAGTCTAGGCAGTGTTAGTCTGTTGTTAGGCTAGGCAGTGTTAGTCTGTTGTTAGTCTAGGCAGCATTAGTCTGTTAGTCTAGGCAGTGTTAGTCTGTTAGTCTAGGCAGTGTTAGTCTGTTGTTAGTCTAGGCAGCGTTAGTCTGTTAGTCTAGGCAGTGTTAGTCTGTTGTTAGTCTAGGCAGCGTTAGTCTGTTAGTCTAGGCAGTGTTAGTCTGTTGTTAGTCTAGGCAGCGTTAGTCTGTTAGTCTAGGCAGTGTTAGTCTGTTGTTAGTCTAGGCAGTGTTAGTCTGTTGTTAGTCTAGGCAGTGTTAGTCTGTTGTTAGTCTAGGCAGTGTTAGTCTGTTGTTAGTCTAGGCAGTGTTAGTCTGTTGTTAGTCTAGGCAGCGTTAGTCTGTTAGTCTAGGCAGTGTTAGTCTGTTGTTAGTCTAGGCAGCGTTAGTCTGTTAGTCTAGGCAGTGTTAGTCTGTTGTTAGTCTAGGCAGTGTTAGTCTGTTGTTAGTCTAGGCAGTGTTAGTCTGTTGTTAGTCTAGTCAGCGTTAGTCTGTTGTTAGTCTAGGCAGCGTTAGTCTGTTGTTAGTCTAGTCAGCGTTAGTCTGTTAGTCTAGTAAGCGTTAGTCTGTTGTTAGTCTAGTCAGCGTTAGTCTGTTAGTCTAGTAAGCGTTAGTCTGTTAGTCTAGTAAGCGTTAGTCTGTTGTTAGTCTAGTCAGCGTTAGTCTGTTAGTCTAGTAAGCGTTAGTCTGTTGTTAGTCTAGTCAGCGTTAGTCTGTTAGTCTAGTCAGCGTTAGTCTGTTAGTCTAGTCAGCGTTAGTCTGTTGTTAGTCTAGTCAGTGTTAGTCTGTTAGTCTAGTCAGCGTTAGTCTGTTAGTCTAGTAAGCGTTAGTCTGTTGTTAGTCTAGTCAGCGTTAGTCTGTTAGTCTAGTCAGCGTTAGTCTGTTAGTCTAGTCAGCGTTAGTCTGTTGTTAGTCTAGTCAGTGTTAGTCTGTTAGTCTAGTCAGCGTTAGTCTGTTAGTCTAGTAAGCGTTAGTCTGTTGCCTATTGTATATTGCCTACTGTGGGTCATTACATGTAGTAAGTATTAGGAGTTCAACTTAGTGCACGTTAGTAACTAGTAGTAATATTCTGTGTAATTTAATCAATTCAATTAATGTACTTGCAATTATTTTTATTTAGGATTTTAACATTTGTTTAGGTGTTAAGGCTACGTTTGCGCAAGCCTGGTGCCCTTCAAATCTAGTCGCTGACTGTTCTGTGTGTTTTGTGTGAAGCTGGGAGCAGAGGGTGGACCAGAATGGCCGCATGTATTACGTGGATCACATTGAAAAAGGGACGACATGGAACCGACCCGACTCTCTCCCTTCTGGGTAACTAACAATTAACAAACAAATAATTTATTCATAAAATACTTAGTTCATATTTCATATATTATATGTTTGGCTTTCATATGGCAGTAGTGTATCACTAATTCTACTCTTTAAAAAGTAACCAATGTATTTTGGATTACGGTAACTAATGTGTATGTTACGCTGTACAATGTAAAATAATTGGTGTTAAATTGGTTTCAATAGAGCACCTGCACGAAGTTGATGTCACTATAGTTTGATGTCACAAGGAACACTGCACAGTACCAATCCTAGCTCAGTGATAAGTGACATCAAACTTTAGCCGTGCCATTTTTGTGCACATCCTACTGAAGACTTCAGACCAAAGGCCCTGGATTTCTTTACAGTGGACACTGCCTCCCCTAGAGGAATATCGGCCCTGTTGAGATACTGCAGGAATGCTTCCCCTAGAGGAATATCGGCCCTGTTGAAATACTGCAGAAATGCTTCCCCTGCTTGTTTCCTCAAGAGAAGTGTAGATATGTGATTGGATAGGTGTAAGCAAGGTTACCACCCTATTACTTTCACCAATCTATCCAGTTCAGATCTTTTTTTTTTTTACTAGAAGGTAGGGAGAAATGATTCCTTTCGAAAGTATTCAAGCAGGGCCGTCATCAATCATCATGGGGAAGTTGAAAATTCCCTCTCCCCTCCCCTCCTCTCCCATGTAGGTGGGAGCGGCGAGTCGACCCCATGGGCAGGGTGTACTTTGTGGACCACATCAGCCGGACCACCACGTGGCAGCGCCCTACGCAGGAGTCGGTGCGTAACTATGAGGAGTGGCAGCACCAGCGCAGTCAGTTGCAGGGGGCCATGCAGCAGTTCAACCAGAGGTTCATATTCGGGGTAAGACATGGGCTACGTCCCAATTCTCTCCCCTTCCTCCCAAGGTGCGCTAGCCTAATCCCAAATTGAGATGTGAGATGATTTGACAGGTGTAAGCAATATGGTGAAACTGGCTTAGAACCCCCTGGCCTTAGAACCCCGTTAGAACCCCTGGCCTTAGAACCCGCTAGCCTATCAGAGGGGCAAGTTGGAACTCAGATCTCCACAAGTGCATAGGGTCTAGGGGTGGAGGACGTAGGGTCTAGGGGTGGAGTACACAGGCCCTAGTGTCTAGGGGTGGAGTGCCTAGGGTCTAGGGGTGGAGTGCATAGTGTCTAGGGGTGGAGTGCCTAGGGTCTAGGGGTAGAGTGTGTAGGGTCTAGGGGTGGAGTGCTTAGGGCATAGGGTCAAGGGGTGGATTTGGGATTGGACCACTGATTTGAAAGGTAATAACTGGTAAAAGAAATATGGTGTAAACTCCCTCTAGCCCAGGCCTCCACCAATCCAATGCTTTTAGATATAATAATAATAATAATAATAATAATAATAATAATAATAATAATATGCCATTTAGCAGACGCTTTTATCCAAAGCGACTTACAGTCATGCGTGCATACATTTTTGTGTATGGGTGGTCCCGGGGATCGAACCCACTACCTTGGCGTTACAAGCGCCGTGCTCTACCAGCTGAGCTACAGAGGACCACATATGTGGGAAGTAGTGAACGACTGTACACTTCAGGAGGAAGGAGATAAAATGGGACTCCCCCTTGGACTCTGTTTGAATACTTATATAAGTAGACCATCGGAAATGCATCCTTCCTTGAAGGAATCACAGTTCTGAACCGGTTGGGTTGGTGGAAGTTCTAGGATGGTGACCTTGCTTTCAGCTATCTAATCACTTATTAATCTGTGATTAGCTATTTTATAAGCCCACTGTATATCGTTGTAAAGAAGCATTATTCAACACACGTAAGCTCTGTTCATTTGACCTCCTTGTTTCTCCATTGTAGCTCCAGGATCAGCAAATAGCCGCAGCAAACAAAGAGTTTGACCCACTTGGGCCGCTGCCACACGGCTGGGGTAAGTAGCACGATCCACCACCACGCGTTTTCAACTGTCAATACGCTCCGAATGTGGAGACGTCACAATGTAAACATTTGTAGAAACGTCTTGCCAGTTTGAGGCAGTGTCATGTTTGCTAGCACAGGGCAGTGTGATGCCTACCTAACTACTGTATAAGTGAATTGTTTTTTACGCACAGTTAGCCAGGTTAGTTAGCTTGCTAGCTACAATTACTTCGTTAGTTAGCAACTGCAGTGTCACATGTCCAAAAATTATGAGGCGTCTCCACGGGTGGATTCACTAGAAAACGAACGTAACGTAGCAGGCGTAAATGAATCTCCTGAAACTAGATCCCATACATACTGGTCTTGACGAGAAGAAAAATAAACTGTTCAACCAATCCTGCACTGTTCAACCAATCCAGTAAATGTGGAGGAGGAGTTAAGATGGAGTGTCGCCTTGTTAACGTCCAAAAGTGGAAGTCGTGTCACAGGCTCTTTCCATTTCCCCTGAAAACCGGAACATCTGGTTGTTGGGGACTCGGCAGAGGCTACTAGAAACCAAACGGAATGAAACTGGGAGGAACCTATCTGAATTTGGCCAATAGAAACTCTAATTTTAAATGCAAAAAAAAAAAAAAATCCTGTTGACAAACGTTTTGCAACTGTTTGCTACAGTGTGCACTAATGATTACACCCCAGTTGTGTTTCTTTTGACAGATTGTGATTTAATCCACTTTCTAAACGTATAACTGTTATGGAATCTTTGTTTGGTACGATGAGGGATTCTAAGTCTCGTTCTTGCTGTTTGTTTTGATGTCTACTGCAGAGAAGCGAACAGACACCAACGGCAGGGTGTATTTTGTTCACCACACATCGCGGATGACCCAGTGGGAGGACCCACGAACGCAAGGGTCAGTTTAATTCCAAACAAGCAACCCAAATACTGGACTGTAAAGAACGGCTCTTGTATGACTGTCAGTGCCCTGTAAATAAGTCTGTGTGTGTGTGTGTGTGTGTGTGTGTGTGTGTGTGTGTGTTGGTTGGTTGGTTTGTGTTGGTGTAGGCTGCTTAATGACAAGCCTATACCTGAAGGCTGGGAGATGAGGTTCACCGTGGACGGCATCCCCTACTTCGTGGACCACAACAGGAGAACCACCACATACATCGACCCTCGCACGGGCAAATCCTCCCTGTGAGTCAAGTGTGCACTCACTCACTCCCAGTGACCCTTCAGTTGCTGGCCCGTCAGCCCGCTACTCACTATCTCACTCACATGCTCACTCACACTTGCATGTACGCACACACATGCTCACTCACTCGCACACTCACATGGTATACACAAATATATTTTAAAGACTTAATTTGAGTCCATAAATCACATTACAGTCCAAAGGATTCAAACATTTAAAAGATCCCAGGTGCACACACACACACACACACACACACACACACACACACACACACACACAGACACACACACAGTTGTGCCATCCATCCACTCACCTAATTGTATTGCTCAAAAGATGTTGAATGTTATTTACTCCAGTGAGACCCATCAAATAAGCACATAAACAAATGTCAGTGTCAACAAGCTCATGTATTTCATGTTTTCTTCACAGTGAGAACGGGCCCCAGATCACTCATGTATTTCATGTTTTCTTCACAGTGAGAATGGGCCCCAGATAACTCATGTATTTCATGTTTGCTTCACAGTGAGAATGGGCTCCAGATTACTTATGTATTTCATGTTTGCTTCACAGTAAAAACGGGCCCCAGATCACTCATGTATTTCATGTTTTCTTCACAGTGAGAATGGGCCCCAGATCACTCATGTATTTCATGTTTGCTTCACAGTGAGAATGGGCTCCAGATCACTCATGTATTTCATGTTTGCTTCACAGTGAGAACGGGCCCCAGATCACTCATGTATTTCATGTTTGCTTCACAGTGAGAATGGGCCCCAGATCACCTACGTCAGGGACTTCAAAGCCAAAGTGCAGTACTTCAGGTTCTGGTGTCAGGTATGTACCCTACACACCCTGTACCCTAGCTTTGTAGTGTACGCTATAGTGTACACTCTGTCCTGAGAACCACCTCTGCCTTTCTAAAATGCAGTCTTAGGCTGTGTCCCAATTCCCCTGAAGTATACACTTACAAATGCACTCTTCCCGCATTTAAAAGGAGGATTGAGGTATGTATGCTCGGTTAGAGGGAGCTTCCACCAGACCTGGGTTCAATTACTACTAGACATTTTTCAATAATTTGAGTGTTTGCTTAAACCTGTCTGGAGTACCAGGCGGGCGGGTTTGCACTTTTGGTTCCATTGCAACTGTCCTCGAGAGAGGGAGATAGATGAATACATTGTCCAGGCCAAGGAGCTCAGCTATGAGACCATGGTGAACTTCCTGGGTATAGCTGCAACCAGGGCCTAAGTATAGCTGCAACCAGGGCCTAAGTATAGCTGCAACCAGGGCCTAAGTATAGCTGCAACCAGGGCCTAAGTATAGCTGCAAGTACTGCAGAGCTGCACAAGTGTGTTAGTGGGACAACCACCCAATATACTGTATATATATTTATTTGTTTTAATGGGAGGGGGGGGGGTAGAAGGATTACTTTTATACTATTCCAGGTATTCCTTAAAGAGATAGAGTTTCAAGTGACTCCGCTGTCCTGGCGTCGTGAGGGAGCTTGTTCCACCATTGGGGTGCCAGAGCAGCGAATAGTTTTGACTGGGCTGAGCGGGAACTGTGCTTCCGTAGAGGTAGGGGAGCTAACATGTCAATGTAAACAGGCAAGCTCAATCAAGCACAGCTAACGTGTTTGACTTTTCAAATAGTGCTTGAATCCAGGTCTGGCTTCCTCTAGTCTTCTTTTCCTTTTAAGGATGAAGACAAGTGAACATGTGCACACTTAAGGGCACATCCTGATTCCCACTTAGGTGAAATGTTCACTTAGTCTTTCATTGATGTCAATGGGAGACTAAGTGAAAATTTGACTTAATTGGAAGTTAGGATTCCCCATTTTGGGCAGAAGGGGAGACCCCGAGTTATTCCTGTTGTTCCTGGGGCCATAACGCGAGCCTGTCTTTGTCTTCCAGCAACTGTCAATGCCACAGCACATCAAGATCACCGTCACCCGCAAAACCCTCTTTGAAGATTCATTCCAGCAAGTGAGTGTATAAAAAATAAGGTAGTATATAAAAAAAGTATTATTATATATTAATAAAATATAAATAGGCACGCATTTAAACTTGCGCTCTTTGTAGTCTTGTGAATAAGTACAAAAATAACACTAGTTGAAAAGTTGTCAGTGTTCGAGAAATAGTTTGTCATTTCTTTTGAGCAACTTTGAGTACTCTATTTTTGGACCAGAGGTACAGAAAGGTGGATGAATACAAGGGCTGTGTTCAAAAATAGTCAAACGTTGTAATGTTTCTGTTTCCAATTCTCTCTTTTTGTCCATCAAAGATAATGAGCTTTCATCCACAAGATCTCAGACGGAGGCTTTGGATAATTTTCCCTGGTGAGGAAGGCTTGGACTACGGAGGAGTGGCAAGGTAAATTACCTATTTTGATAGGTGAAGTATGAACTCATATTAGGAATCATTGTAAGTGTGTGTTTGTGTCAGTCTTTTCAACGTATTTTTTTAACATTGTGTGTGTGTTCTCAGGGAGTGGTTCTTCCTGTTGTCTCATGAGGTGCTGAACCCCATGTACTGCCTGTTTGAGTACGCTGGGAAGGACAACTACTGTCTCCAGATCAACCCTGCCTCTTACATCAACCCCGACCACCTCAAGTACTTCAAGTTCATCGGACGCTTCATCGCCATGGTACCTACCTCAATGCTATGTATGGGGCGAATCCTAACCTCCACTTAAGTTGAATTTTCACTAAGTCATGCATTGATGTCAATGGGAGACTAAGTGAAATTTTGACTTAAATGGGAATTCGGATGCAGCCCTTCTTCACTAGCCTGGGCCTTGTTCATTAGGGCTAGCAACATAGCATGTTTTAAAACATTTTGCAACAGAAAATGAAAGTGAGCCTCCCTGTTTCAGTTTGTTCGGTGCCGAATGAACACGACCCTGAAAAGAAGCCACTCTGTAGTTCCTGATCACATCCCTGGTTCATGATGTCACTCTGTAGTTCTTGATCACATCCCTGGTTCATGATGTCACTCTGTAGTTCCTGATCACATCCCTGGTTCATGATGTCACTCTGTAGTTCCTGATCACATCCCTGGTTCATGATGTCACTCTGTAGTTCCTGATCACATCCCTGGTTCATGATGTTTCTCTACAGGCCTTGTTCCACGGGAAGTTCATCGATACGGGATTCTCCCTGCCCTTCTACAAGCGCATCCTGAACAAGCCCCTGGCCCTGAAGGACCTAGAATCCATCGACACGGAATTCTACAACTCCCTCATCTGGATCAAGTGAGTCTGGGAATGGGAACAGGAAGTAGAAATGGGAATGTGGAGTGTGGAGAGCTTTGCCTGATAATGGTGACTTAGTGGCAGTGATAGTTAGGATGATGATGATGGTGAATATGATGAACAAATAATATTGATGATGAGGTGATTATAACTATGAGGAAGAGGAGATGATGAAGAGGAGAAGTGAAAAATGATGATGATGATAGTAACTGATGAGCAAGGAGAGGAGCTGCTGATGAGTGTGACATCTACCCTCTTGTGTTTGCTCCCAGGGATAACAACTTGGAGGAGTGTGGTCTGGAGATGTTCTTCTCTGTGGACAAGGAGATCCTGGGGGAGGTCACTACTCATGAGCTTAAGCCAGACGGAGGCAACGTCCTGGTCACTGAGGAGAACAAAGAGGAATACATCAGGTAGGATTGAAAACCAACTAGAAATCAGTGGGTACATATTTTTTGCCCAACAGAAGAAATGAACATTTATCTGATACATTCTCTGTTGTGTGTCCTTCCTCCAGGCTGGTGGCAGAGTGGAGGTTGTCCAGAGGTGTGGAAGAGCAGACCCAGGCCTTCTTCGAGGGCTTCAACGAGGTCCTCCCCCAGCAGTACCTGCAGTACTTTGACGCTAAGGAACTGGAGGTACACCATGGGTTTATTCATACACAGATGAAATGAGTTACTGTAATGAAGAAATGGGATGTGAAAACCACTCTTTTTATCTCAACGTATGGCGCCTAAACAGAATATGGCATGGACCAACCTTCAGTATTTTCCCTTCAAATGTCTTCGCTGAAGTATTGAGTGCCCCCTTGGCACTAGATTGTTGATGCTCGGGTCCATTTGGAAACCAGTATTGGTCAATCACCACAGTATACCGGGTTAAAGATTCTCCCAGAGTTCGCTGGTCATTCTTCCCCATTGAGAATGGTGTAACTTAATATCTGGTCCCCCCACCAGGTGATGCTGTGTGGTATGCAGGAGATAGACCTGGTGGACTGGCAGAGGCACACCATCTACAGGCACTGTGCATGCAGCAGCAAGCAGATTGTCTGGTTCTGGCAGGTCAGTAGGGCTCTATGGTATATCGTGAAGGAGTGTTTACTGTTTGGCGTATTTTGACTATTAAATGTTCTGATGTGAAAATGTTTCTTCCAGTTTGTAAAGGAGATGGACAATGAGAAACGCATGAGGCTGCTACAGTTTGTCACCGGCACCTGTCGGCTCCCCATGGGTGGCTTCGCTGACCTCATGGGTACGTTAGAGAACAGTTTCTGGTATCTCTATATACGATATGTTTTTTTATATTCAACTATCAGCTAACCCACACCTTAAGGGATTGTTTATGGATAACTAGCAAGTCATCCATGGAAGTCGAGGATTCAAATAAATGTTTTTTGGGACTTGTATTTTGATAGATATAGACATTGAAAGAGAACGATGGACCAGCTCTAGTCACAGAAATTGAGGATTTTTATATTTGTGAGGAGAGTTGTCATGTCGTTGTTTTGTGCTTTCAGGGAGTAACGGACCACAGAAGTTCTGCATCGAGAAGGTGGGCAAAGAAAACTGGCTTCCAAGAAGTCACACTTGGTAAGTTCATTAGTGGAGTTACTCTCCAGTCATTTCCAGCTCAATTGGTAGAGTGTGGCGCTTGTAACGCCAGGGTAGTGGGTTCGATCCCCGGGACCACCCATACGTAAAAATGTATGCACACATGACTGTAAGTCGCTTTGGATAAAAGCGTCTGCTAAATGGCATATTATTATTATTATTATTATTATTATTATTATTATTATTTCTAAGCACTCACTGTCTGAACATCAACATAAGACATTTAATAAAATGGCCACCCGGACTATTTACGTTGACCCCCCCCCCCCCCCTTTATTTTTACACTGCTGCTACTCGCTGTTTATTATCTATGCATAGTCATTTTACAAATTACCTCGACTAACCTGTACCCCCGCACATTGACTCTGTACTGGTACCCCCTGTGTTATATAATTTTATTGTGTTACTTTTTGATTTCATTCAATTTTTGTACTTTATTTTATTTAGTCAATATTTTCTTAACTCTATTTCTGGTTAAGGGCTTCTAAGTAAGCATTTCACAGGAAGGTCTACACCTGTTGTATTCGGCGCATGTGACAAACACATTTTTATTTGATTCGATTTTGAACATACAATTCCTGTTATATCGGAGGGCTTAGGCCAGTTCATCTCTCAATGTGAACTCAGTCTTGATTAAACGTGACCCTGCCACGCAATACTTCATCATTTTCAATTCAGCCATTAACAACCTTTCCTCTCGATATTCAAACTATTTATTTTGTTATCAAATATACATTTTCTGCCACTTAACAGCCACTTTTATCCAAAGCAACTCGGTACAGTGAGAACATCATCTTTTGGTGTTAGTCGTGCCATGCTCTTAACAACTGAGCCACACAGGACCTAATTTCTCAAGTCTGTATCATTTATGTGTCTATCTGCAATGTAATGGTTTTATTTTGTATTCCTTGTGTTTGTAATCCCAGCTTTAATCGACTGGACCTGCCCCCCTACAAGAGCTATGAGCAACTGAAGGAGAAGCTGATGTTTGCCATCGAGGAAACTGAGGGCTTCGGACAGGAGTAGTAACACACGGCAGCCAAAATGGCGTGCCTCAAGGAGCCATTCTCCACGCACTTTGATCTGTCTAGGTTTCAGGCAGCCGCACTTTTCCCCCAGGTCTTGGCTCTCTTGAGATGGGCAGACACTAACAGACACACCCCTTTCTGCAGTCCGGAGCCACGTTAGACAGACCCCCAAAACCGTTACACCTGAGGTGGAGTCAATCTGTCTCCATGGTGATGACCCTTCATACTGAATTATTCAACTTTCACCCCCTGACCTGTGTAACCCTGTTGAAGCTTGCCTTTTTCTGCCCAATCAGTCCACGTGTTCGGGAAGAGAGAGAGTCACATCTGTCTCTCTGTCATCTCCACACCACAGTAGTTAATAATCACGGAAGACTATTCACTACAATGTGAGTTGTTTCATTTCTTCCCCTTCATCTCCCTGAGCACAGACTGTTGAGTGTATGAATGGATGAATGAATGCTAGGGATCGAGTGCTGCCGGTTCTTCCAAAAAAGACCCCTCATCGATTTGTGACATTTTGAGTGTTTTACTTGATTTAACATGTTGCTTTCCGAATGAAATATTGAATCTTAAGGCATTTACTTTGCTGGTACGCCACTTTTGTGGTGGTAAGGTTTTTGTGAATGTTATGATGAAAAGCTTTATTTTTGACGTGCAATAGTTTTATAGTCCGATATTTTTGCCCTTTATATAGATACAATTATTTACCGCAATCCAAAGTTTTTGTTTATAAAAAGTTAGTTGTAATCAAGTCTACGTATTGATTTCAACCTCGAATATTGAGAATGCTTTTTTTTATAGCTTGAAATTCTTGTAGCAAAACAGGGTCGTATTCATTAGTCACCTAATGGAAGAACATTTAATGAATTTAGTCTTTTTTTTCGTTGAATGTTTTGGTGCCTACTGCAACGACCCTGGTTTGTTGTGTGATTTGACCCTTTCTTTCCCAAAGAGTCGGCATTAGGACAGTAACATTGTTTAAATTTTTAAGGCAAACCGAATGAGTTACTAATGACGTGGGAGTGTCAGCAGTGTGTCATAAATTAATGTAAAGACAACCGATAAGGAAAGAGTACATTTAGGAGTGAGATACAGTAATTAAGAAATAAGACGACTTCTTGTGAAAATCACTCCCACATATAGAGAATTATTATGAACTCCAATATCAAAATAATGATTAAGGGCTAGTTTAAATCATATCCGCGCTAGCCGACACCCGCATAGCTGTTGTTTTGGTGGTGTTGGAGGTGGAACTGCATTGGAGCTGTCAAATCCACAAGCGGCTCCCGGCGTTATACCTGAAGCGGACGTTGCCATTGGATGCACCGAGTCCCATTAACAGAAATCCCATGCAGCCGTGTTACAATTTCGAACACTGGCATCTGTGATGTAATCTACACCTCTATTAGGCTAATATAAATCCTTATTATTTTATTTAATGGTTTTCAATTTGAGCGTCATTATTTCTATTTAGCCTAGACTTTCTCGTTCTGAACTTCTAACGTGGGTGGAACAGGTGTGGCTTCGTGACAATGTTTTTAAGAGCAGCTGCTCAATGATTTGATGTCAGAATGGGCAAAAGGAGTTAGCTCAGCGACTTTGAGCGTGGTATGATCGTCGGTGCCAGGCGTGCCGGTTGGGCTTTTCACGCACGCCAGTGTCTAGGGTTTACCGAGAATGGTTCGATAAAGTACATTCAGTCAGCGGCAGTCCTGTGGGCGACAATGGCTCGTTAATAAGAGGTCGCAGGAGAATGGCAAGAATTGTGCTCTGCTAACAGGCTGGCCACGAACAGGCAAATAACGGCGCAGAACGGCATCTCGGAACGCACAACTCCTCGGTCCTTGTCGCGGATGGGCTATTGCAGCAGACGACCACACTGAGTCCATGGCCCCATCCTGCCTGGTGTCAACAGTACAGGCTGGTGGTGTAATGGTGTGGGGAATGTTTTCCTGGCACACGTTAGGTCCCTTGATACCAATTCAGCAACGTTTGAATGTTTCCAACAGCTTGTAGAATCCATTCCCCAAAGAATTCAGGCTGTTCTGGAGGCAAAGAGGGGTCCAACCCAGTACTAGATGTACCTAATAAACTGGCCACTGAGTGTATATATGTATATGTATGTCCCAGGCCCATAGCCCTATGATATATATATATATATATATATATATATATATATATATATATATATATATATATATATATATATATATATATATTAATGATAAGTGAATAAGAGGATGATAAGAATTAAGCTAACAAATAGTAGTTAACATCGAATTAACTTAACATCAATGGAGCCCTAGTTTTATAGGGTTCAGTTTTGTCATTCTAGATTTTTTTTTGTTAAATGTTTGTGTTGCTAAATATTGCATCACTTGTCCCAATGATGTTGGCTATATTATCAACTGCTGCAGTGAGCGTAGCAAAACGACTGTGAATCAAGAGTAAAATCTGAACCATGTCTATGCAAATAAATAAAAAGTCACCTAGGTTGTGATCATTAGGCACCAAACGGAAGAAAATAGACTGAAACTGGGAGGGATTATCTGTTCTTGTCCCATAAGAAACGCTCACTCATTTCCTATTGCAAAATGTTCCATAACTTTTTCCTTCGTGTGACCTGATGAACATCACCATGTTGATTGGCATTGAATGAGATCTACCACTTCTGACATTTTGTGAATTCTGCTTCTTAGGCATTTCTTCAACGGGCCTCTCGGTAGCATTTCTTCGCAAGAACAGTGGCAGTATAATCAAGTTCGATTAAATGTAGCTTTCTTTCAAGAATTGTTTAGGTCACAGATGTGTATTTGCAGTCATATCAAACATGCAAGTGACATACATAAGATCCTGGTCGTGAGTAACTGGTATTTGAATTCATTTGACACCAACTTACATACAGTGCATTCGGAAAGTATTCATAACGCTTCCCTTTTTCAACATTTTGTTACGTGACAGCCTTATTCTAAAATGGATTAAATAAAACATTTTCCTCATCAATCCACACGTGACAAAGCGAAAACAGGTTTTTAGAAATGTTTGCTAATTCATGAAAATAATAATAAACTTATTACATAAGTATTCAGACCCTTTGCTATGACACTCGAAATTGAGCTCTGGTGCATCCTGTTTCCATTGATCATCGGAGATATTTCTACAACTTAATTGGAGTCCAGCTGTGGTAAATTCAATTGATTGGACATGATTTGGAAAGGCACACACCTGTCTATATAAGATCCCACAGTTGACATTGCATATCAGAGCAAAAACCAAGCCATGAAGTCGAAGGAATTGTCCGTAGAGCTCAGAGACAGGATTGTGCCGAGGCACAGATCTGGGGAAGGGTACCAAAACATTTCTACAGCATTGAAGGTCCCCAAGAACACAGTGGCTCCATCATTCTTAAATGGAAGAAGTTTGGAACCACCAAGACTCTTCCTAGAGCTGGTTGCCCGGACAACCGAGCAATTGGGGGAGAAGGGCCTTGGTCAGGGAGGTGACCAAGAACCCGATGGTCACTCTGACAGAGCTCCAGAGTTCCTATATGGAGATGGGAGAACCTTCCAGAAGGACAACCATCTCTGCAGCACTCCACCAATCGGGCCTTTATGGTAGAGTGGCCAGATAGAAGCCACTCCTCAGTAAAAGGCACATGACAGCCCGCTTGGAGTTTGCCAAAAGGCACCTAAAGGACTCTGACCATGAGAAACAAGATTCTCTGGTCTGATGAAACCAAGATTGAACTCTTTGGCCTGAATACCAAGCGTCACATGTGGAGGAAACCTGGCACCATCCCTACAGTGAAGCATGGTGGTGGCAGCATCATGAAGTGGGGATGTTTTTCAGCGGTAGGGACTGGGAGACTAGTCAGGATTGAGGGGAAGATGAACGGATAAAAGTACAGAGAGATCCTTGATGAAAACCTACTCCAGAGCGCTCAGGACCTCATACTGGGGTGAAGGTTCACCTTCCAACAGGACAACGACCCTAAGCACACAGCCAAGACAACGCAGGAGTGGCTTCGGGACAAGTCTCTGAATGTCCTTGAGTGGCCCAGCCAGAGCCCGGACTTGAACACGATCAAACATCTCTGGAGAGACCTGAAAATAGCTGTGCAGCGACGCTTCCCATCCAACCTGACAGAGCTTGAGAGGATCTGTAAAGGAGAATGGGAGAAACTCCCCAAATACAGCTGTGCCAAGCTTGTAGTTTCATACCCAAGAAGACTTTAGGCTGTAATCGCTGCCAAATGTGCTTCAACAAAGTACTGAGTAAAGGGTCTGAATACTCATGTAAATGTGATATTTCCATTTTGATTGTTTTATTTGTTTGCAAACATTTCTAAAAACCTATTTTTGCTTTGTCATTATGGGGTGTTGTGTGTCAATTGATGAGGGGAAAAAAACAATTTAATCCATTTTAGAATAAGGCTGTAACTTAACAAAATGTGGAAAAAGTCAAGGGGTCTGAATACTTTTAGAATGCACTGTATATGCCAAAAATTGTGTTAACCTTAGCCTAGTGGCTGTCTTGGCTGTGAGCGTCTGGGTCGTGTTTAGTAGTTTGAAAACGTTTTGAATCGGCGAGAGACTCCTTGAACTTATCCATTAAGAAACTTTATTGTATGCCGTGGCTCTGTCTCGCCTCTGATACTGCTTTATAATTGGGTGAATTGTCAGGGCGATTCTACGACCCATTTCTTCACTGCATCCTCAAGACTTCTTTGCCACACACTCATTCTGACTCACCACCTCGTAGTGCACTGCCTTGAAGAGATTGCTGTTATTAAAATCATCATTTGTGAAATTAAATGTAGAAAAAAATGGAGTATTTAACAAATAACAAGCGATAGCGCCTTACTCGGCTGATTAACCACTTTACATTATTGTTCATTTTTTAAAGTGTTGCCATGTTCCCAGATCATAGAGGAATAAAATGTACAGAAATATGTTGGTGTTAACTACTACTTTGACTTCTAATGATTGGATTGTAAATCATGTTGATAGTATATTCCCTGTATTTTTCATTGTAAAAGCTCTCTAACCTTTTAATAAATGGGAGTTAATGGTTGGATAATACTTATTTTTTTCTTATGTAAATGTGAAGAGGAAGGATCTTTATCATGTAACAAAGTCTAAATTAATTTAGAAAATTCATAAATAAAACAATGGGCCACTGGAACTTCGGTCTTTGTGTGATATATATTTTTTTACATTTTCAAGTCCCGCAAAACCTAATTTCAGAGGCTATTAAATATCTGCCTCTGAATTTAATGAAGTAGATTTATCTCATTTCAAAGCTTTTTGAGATGATTCGTGAAAAGTATTGTGGTTGGTGGGTGGCCATAGTAGACCTTTTGAAAATAAATAACACTTAAAAACACTCAAACTTGCATCTCAAACAGACCGTTTCAAAAGTGCTTGCTATTTCCTCTTAGAGGATGTCATCCTCCTGTGGAGGGTAAGCTGGCCAATCAGCAGTCTACTCACTTGAATGAGTTAGCTTGCTAGCTCACCTGACATTTCACTACTCAGGGCTAGATTTTATTACACATTTGGACCTCTGCTGTGGCTAGTTTGAAAGTTGAAGAGGGGGAATGGAACAGAAGAAGAAACGGAAGAGCGAGAACATGGAATATCCGTCTCCTGAGTATAGAACTACAGTATGTCTCCCTATAGACCTGGGGCTCTCAGAGGTGATCATGGGAAATGGAGTTTGAGGGAGTTGAAGAGAATGAAGAGGCAGTGTCTGTGAAGCGTGGAAAGGAAAACGAGTCAGGGAAATGGAAATCCACGAGGATTCTTTGGTGATTGGAGTGTGATTCAAGGAAAAAATAAAGCACAGGGTTCCGTTTGAGGTATCGGGGTGGGTGGAGAGTAAGCTAGGAAAAGTGTAGTCAGTCAAGGTAGAGAGAAGTGGATTCATAATGATAGGATGTATATCTATATCCCAGAGGGATCGAGCTTTGTGCTTGGGTCGACTGGCGGGAATGAGAGGTAATGTGTTTTAGTCTATGGAGCAGAGCTCCTCAAGGGGGTGATAACCATGCCTCTAAGTGTAGAGGTTGAGCAACTAAAGAAGGTTCCTGGCGTGTGTGAAGCCCGACGATTAACCAGAAATCAAGGCGGCTGGAGGGAGGAGACTCTGGCCGTGATGCAGTGCTTTGAGTTGCAGGTTCACCCTGATAGGGTGATGTTAGGATAAATTAGTTATTCGGTTAGAGCATTTGTGCCTAATGTTCTGCAGTGTTTTCGCTGCCAGAAGTATAGGCATGGTTAGTGTGTAGGAAGGTTCAGCCGAGATGTGGTGGGGGTGGAGGTTTCCATTTAGTGGAGACATGTCTGGAGGAGGAGCCCCGACAGTGTAGTAACTGTGGAGGTAGTCATGAAGCCAAGTCTACAGAATGCCTGGTTAAAGTGAAACAGATATAGGTAGCTAAAGTCAGAGTGGGACAGGGTGTTTACGTATGTATTCTACTCCTTATTCTAGTCCTCCTCTGTTCCTCTGGTGATGTAGAGGCTAACCCAGGCCCTGTAGCCCCCCGTATAACTCCTACTCCCCAGGCCCTATCATTTGTTGACTTCTGTAACCGTAAAAGCCTTAGTTTCTTGCATGTTAACATCAGAAGCCTCCTCCCTAAGTTTGAGTTATTCACTGCGTTAGCACACTCCGCCAACCCTGATGTTCTAGCAGTGTCTGAATCCTGGCTTAGGAAGGCCACCAAAAACTCTGACTTTTCCATCCCCAACTACAAAATGTTCCGTCTAGATAGAACTGCCAAAGGGGGCGGAGTTGCAATCTACTGTAGAGAGAGCCTGCAGAGCTCTATCATACTATCCAGTTCTGTGCCCAAACAGTTCGAGCTTCTACTTCTAAAAATCCACCTTCCCAGAAATAAGTCTCACTGTTGCCGCTTGCTACAGACCCCCCTCAGCCCCCAGCTGTGCCCTGGACACCATATGTGAAATGATTGCCCCCCATCTATCCTCAGAGCTCGTACTGATTGGTGACTGTTATGATGAATTTCTGGTATGAAGAAGTGCAGGATGTAAGAGAAAGCAGCAGACACTCAGATGGAAGTTTGACTCTACATTTATTCAGTACTGGATCACATAATAAGACGAACGTGCTTTGCCTTTTATCATGTGACTAAATTACATAGACTCTCTCTCAGCCTATATAGTGCTCTTCCAGTCTACTTTTGTCTTATCCAGTTGCTAACCATAATTGAGTTGTCACTCAACTACGCCCATATCATTCCTTTCCTTGGTTTCGTGTGGCACACTAGTCATGACATTTCATCACGCACCATTCCTAAGATTAACACCAGTGGTCCCCCTATCTATCTTGGCACACTGACCTTCTTTACTCACTCGTGATACTACGAACACATGGCTTTCCTCGCTCTCTCATACAATTTACAATCTTTATAATATTGGATCAAACACTCGTCATATCAGTGACCTAAACTGGGATATGCGTAACACCTCGGCCGTCCTACAATCTAAACTAGATGCCCTCAATCTCACACAAATTATCAAAGAACCTACCAGGTACAACCCTAAATCTGAAAACATGGGCACCCTCATAGATATCATCCTGTCTAATTTACCCTCTAAATACACCTCCGCTGTCTTTAACCAGGATCTCAGCGATCACTGCCTCCTTGCCTGTGTCCGTAATGGGTCCGCGGTCAAACGACCACCCCTCATCACTGTCAAACGCTCCCTAAAACACTTCAGCGAGCAGGCATTTCTAATTGACCTGGCCCGGGTATCCTGGATGGATATTGACCTCATTCCGTTAGTAGAGGATGCCTGGTTGTTCTTTAAAAGTGCTTTCCTCTCCATCTTAAATAAGCATGCCCCATTCAAAAAATGCAGAACTAAGAACAGATATAGCCCCTGGTTCACCCCAGACCATGGAGAATAAGAGCACCTCCTCCCAGCTGCCCACTGCACTGAGGCTAGGAAACACTGTCACCACCGATAAATCTACGATAATCGAGCATTTTGCTACGGCTGGCCATGCTTTCCACCTGGCTACCCCTACCCCGGCCACCAGCTCTGCACCCTCCGCTGCAACTTGCCCATGCCCCCCCCCCCCCCCCCGCTTCTCCTTCACCCAAATTCAGATAGCTGATGTTCTGAAAGAGCTGCAAAATCTGGACCCCTACAAATGAGCTGGGCTAGACAATCTGGACCCTTTCTTTCTAAAATTAGCTGCCGAAATTGTAGCAACCCCTGTTACTAACCTGTTCAACCTCTCTTTCGTATCATCTGAGATCCCCAGAGATTGAAAAGCTGCCGTGGTCATCCCCATCTTCAAAGGGGGTGACACTCTAGATCCAAACTGTTACAGACCTATATCCATCCTGCCCTGCCTTTCGAAAGTATTTGAAAGCCAAGTTAACAAACAGATCACCGACCATTTCGAATCCCACCGTACCTTCTCCGCTATGCACTCTGGTTTCCGAGCTGGTCATGGGTGCACCTCAGCCACGCTCAAGGTCCTAAACGATATTATAAGCGCGATCGATAAAAGACAGTACTGTGCAGCCGCCTTCATCGACCTGGCCACGGCTTTCGACTCTGTCAATCACCGCATTCTTATTAGCAGACTAAATAGCCTTGGTTTCTCAAATGACTGCCTCGCCTGGTTCACTAACTACTTCTCAGATAGAGTTCAATGTGTCAAATCGGAGGGCCTGTTGTCTGGACCTCTGACAGTCTCTATGGGGGTGCCACAGGGTTCAATTCTCGGGCCGACTCTATTCTCTGTGTATATCAATGATGTCGCTCTTGCTGGTGGTGACTCTCAGATCCACCTCTACGCAGACGACACTATTTTGTATACATCTGGCCCTTCATTGGACACTGTGTTAACAAACCTCCAAACAAGCTTCAATGCCATACAACAGTCCTTCCGTAGCCTCCAACTGCTCTTAAACACTAGTAAAACTAAATGCATGCACTTCAATCGAACGCTGCTTGCGCCCGCCCACCCGACTAGAATCACTACTCTCGGCGGGTCTGACTTAGAATATGTGGACAACTACAAATACCTAGGTGTCTGGTTAGACCGTAAACTCTCCTTCCAGACTCACATTAAGCATCTCCAATCCAAAGTTAAATCTAGAATCGGCTTCCTATTTCGCAACAAAGCCTCCTTCACTCATGCTGCCAAACATGCCCTTGTAAAACTGACTATCCTACCAATCCTTGACTTCGGCGATGTCATTTACAAAATAGCCTCCAACACTCTACTCAGTAAATTGGATGTAGTCTATCACAGTGCCATCCGTTTTGTCACCAAAGCCCCATATACTACCCACCATTGTGACCTGTACGCTCTCGTTGGCTGGCCCTCGCTACATATTCGTCGCCAATCCCTCTGGCTCCAGGTCATCTATAAATCTCTGCTAGGCAAATCCCTGCCTTATTTTAGCTCATTGGTCACCATAGCAACACCCACCTGACTATCCTACCATATGTATGCGCTCCAGCAGGTATATCTCACTGGTCATACCCAAAGCCAACACCTCCTTTGGCCGCCATTCCTTCCAGTTCTCTGCTGCTAATGACTGGAACGAACTGCAAAAATATCTGAAGCTGGAGACTCTTATCTCCCTCACTAACTTTAAGCATCAGTTGTCAGAGCAGCTTACCGATCACTGCACCTGTACACACCCAACTACCTCATCCCCATATTGTTCTTTATTTTGCTAATTTGCACCCCAGTATCTCTATTTGCACATCATCTTCTGCACATCTATCACTCCAGTGTTAATACTAAATTGTAATTATTTTGCACTATGGCCTATTTATTGCCTTACCTCCATAACTTACTACATTTGCACACACTGTATATAGATTTTTATTGTGTTATTGACTGCATGTTTTTTTTATCCCATGTGTAACTCTGTGTTGTTGTTGTTTTTATCGCAGTGCTTTGCTTTATCTTGGCCAGGTCGCAGTTGTAAATGAGAACTTGTTCTCAACTGGCCTACCTGGTTAAATAAAGGTGAAATAAAAAATAAATAGAAATGCAGGCAATGAGAAGGGTGGAGAGGGAGGGAATGCTTCCTCCGTAGCTGTGATAAAAGGGCCAACGACAATAGTGAATGTTCCCATATAGGTGTGTGGACCCCAGAAGCTGTGCGTTGACAAATCCAGGTTTTTGACCTTCATCGCAATCGTCGTGAATTGTGCTGCGCAAGTAGAAAGCAGGTCAGAGAGAATTGCCATTATTGTGAAAGTGGCCGGATGTTTTCTGGATGCTCGAGACATACAGTGGGGGAAAAAAGTATTTAGTCAGCCACTAATTGTGCAAGTTCTCCCACTTAAGAAGATGAGAGAGGCCTGTAATTTTCATCATAGGTACACGTCAACTATGACAGACAAATTGAGGAAAAAAAATCCAGAAAATCACATTGTAGGATTTTTTATGAATTTATTTACAAATTATGGTGGAAAATAAGTATTTGGTCACCTACAAACAAGCAAGATTTCTGGCTCTCACAGACCTGTAACTTCTTCTTTAAGAGGCTCCTCTGTCCTCCACTCGTTACCTGTATTAATGGCACCTGTTTGAACTTCTTATCAGTATAAAAGACACCTGTCCACAACCTCAAACAGTCACACTCCAAACTCCACTATGGCCAAGACCAAAGAGCTGTCAAAGGACACCAGAAACAAAATTGTAGACCTGCACCAGGCTGGGAAGACTGAATCTGCAATAGGTAAGCAGCTTGGTTTGAAGAAATCAACTGTGGGAG
The DNA here is from genome assembly GCF_964263955.1 of Coregonus lavaretus. Lineage (NCBI taxonomy): Eukaryota > Metazoa > Chordata > Actinopteri > Salmoniformes > Salmonidae > Coregonus > Coregonus lavaretus. The sequence goes on from NC_139995.1 coordinate 52,226,361, forward strand.
CAATTATTAGGAAATGGAAGACATACAAGACCACTGATAATCTCCCTCGATCTGGGGCTCCACGCAAGATCTCACCCTGTGGGGTCAAAATGATCACAAGAACGGTAAGCAAAAATCCCAGAACCACACGGGGGGACCTAGTGAATGACCTGCAGAGAGCTGGGACCAAAGTAACAAAGCCTACCATCAGTAACACACTACGCCGCCAGGGACTCAAATCCTGCAGTGCCAGACGTGTCCCCCTGCTTAAGCCAGTACATGTCCAGGCCCATCTGAAGTTTGCTAGAGTGCATTTGGATGATCCAGAAGAGGATTGGGAGAATGTCATATGGTCAGATGAAACCAAAATAGAACTTTTTGGTAAAAACTCAACTCGTTGTGTTTGGAGGACAAAGAATGCTGAGTTGCATCCAAAGAACACATTTACATTTACATTTTTAGTCATTTAGCAGACGCTCTTATCCAGAGCGACTTACAGTTAGTGAATACATATTTTTTAATATATACTGGCCCCCGTGGGAATCGAACCCACAACCCTGGCGTTGCAAACGCCATGCTCTATCAACTGAGCACCATACCTACTGTGAAGCATGGGGGTGGAAACATCATGCTTTGGGGCTGTTTTTCTGCAAAGGGACCAGGACGACTGATCCGTGTAAAGGAAAGAATGAATGGGGCCATGTATCGTGAGATTTTGAGTGAAAACCTCCTTCCATCAGTAAGGGCATTGAAGATGAAACGTGGCTGGGTCTTTCAGCATGACAATGATCCCAAACACACCGCCCGGGCAACGAAGGAGTGGCTTCGTAAGAAGCATTTCAAGGTCCTGGAGTGGCCTAGCCAGTCTCCAGATCTCAACCCCATAGAAAATCTTTGGAGGGAGTTGAAAGTCTGTGTTGCCCAGCGACAGCCCCAAAACATCACTGCTCTAGAGGAGATCTGCATGGAGGAATGGGCCAAAATACCAGCAACGGTGTGTGAAAACCTTGTGAAGACTTACAGAAAACGTTTGACCTGTGTCATTGCCTACAAAGGGTATATAACAAAATATTGAGAAACTTTTGTTATTGACCAAATACTTATTTTCCACCATAATTTGCAAATAAATTCATTACAAATCCTACAATGTGATTTTCTGGATTTTTTTCCCTCATTTTGTCTGTCATAGTTGACGTGTACCTATGATGAAAATTACAGGCCTCTCTCATCTTTTTAAGTGGGAGAACTTGCACAATTGGTCGCTGACTAAATACTTGTTTTCCCCACTGTAGTTGCAGGGGATCTACAGAAGATGTTGGGAGAAGGAGTGCCGCCCTCCCAGGCCTGTGGGCCGAGAAGGGATTAATTTACCTGAACTCTGCTGTAGTATGGATAGTTGGCTAGGGGTGGGTAGTGTCGTATATGTAGTTTGGGGTGTTGCTTTTATATTTGTGCACATTTTTTATTTTTTTTTGCAGATGAAGTCGAAAAACACAGTTGTATTGGATGCCAACCGCCATTTAACCCCATTGGAGAAGAAGTACTCTCATTCATATTTTTAAGGACAGGTATACCCCACACCATTCCAACACAGAAAATCTGCTTTTTAACATACTTAATTACCATTTTATGGAAGGAAAACAATTGTCTCATATTGTAATTAATTATAGGTCATATTTCATAGAAATCTGGCAACACTGGACAGTCAATTTAACTTGATGGCTGTCCTCAGACTGAATAGGAAACTTCATGCAGATTCCTTGTCCCGTGACGGAAAATATTTGCGCTGCACTAAAGCGCTTGGGTTTGTGTTACATTCATTTAAGACCCGCAACATGGCAGGTCCAGATCTAGTAAAAACTGTGGTGTACACGATTAATAATATATTACAGCAAGAAAAGTATAAAGCTGCACTTGCAGTTGTTAAAGGATTCCGAAATGGTGCTGTGTGAGTTATGTTTACTTAGTTACTTACTTTCTAGCTAACTAGCTAACTAACCAACTTACTTTGCTTTGCTTATTTCTAGCTAATGTTAGCTAGCTTGTCCACTTAGCGAAAGTCTGTTATCTACGTTAGCTATTATTTTACAGCTTGCTATCCAACGTACAGTAGCTAGCTGCCCTTTGAACTAGTTAGCCAAGGTTTGCCAGCAAGCGTATTGAAATAACTATCTATGTAGCTATTGGTCAAGCAAAGTCAGCTAGATGGACCTAGCGTTGTTGTTAGTTAGCTACTAACGTTAGTTCGCTATCAAATCCTGAAACCACTTGACATTAGTTAGCCTAACTGTAGCTAGCTAGCTTGCTAACTCAGTGGTTTGACCTTGCTCACAATTCATACAAGTTGACTGACCTGCCATATCACACACGTGTAAATGACACTGACCTTGAACCTCATATTTCTAATTTACAGTTATGGGGCAAAAATCCGGGCACCCCATGCTCTTGTCATGACGTTTCTCTTCAGAAGTGGGAGGTAAGAATACATGTAAGCACTGTCCCAAATCCCTTAGCTAGCGCTAATATAAAACAAAACTGCATAAAAAATGGATAATGCTCTATTAACAATGGACAATGCTCCCCACCCTTTTTCATATGCTCAGCCTGAAAGACAAGCTGCGAGCCATTGCAAAGGCCACGTACCAGCACTCGCGCAACCTAGCATACTTTGTGTTCACGTACAAAGGACTGCAAGCCATACAGGAGAGGATCCAGGGGAAGAGTCTACAGTCTCAGTCCTTCTTCGCCGCCTGCCTCGGTGGCTGGTTGGTGTTTGGGGAAAACAACAACATCAATAGCCAGGTAATCCAGAACTAAAACATGGCATAAACTGCTCTATTAGGATCTAGGGGAAGAGTTTACAGTCTCAGTCCTTCTTCGCCGCCTGCCTCGGTGGCTGGTTGGTGTTTGGGGAAAACAACAACATCAATAGCCAGGTAATCCAGAACTAAAACATGGCATAAACTGCTCTATTAGGATCTAGGGGAAGAGTTATGAGATATGAAACTACCGCAAGTGCCAGAACCTACCCCCCCCCCGCTCCCTGAAGTCTCAGGTAAGTCTATGGGCCAAATGTCCCCTCCCGAAATTCAAAACATGCCCGGTGAATTGTGATTTGCCCAAATAACCAGTGACACAAAACCAGCGCACTGGAACAGTTGTTCCTTGGTAGTCGTCCCATCCCATTTATGTTACATTTGTCTTTCCTTGAGAGTGTGGCTCAGTTGGTAGAGCATGGCACTTGCAACGCCAGGGTTGTGGGTTTGAATCCCACGGGGGACCAGTACAGAAAATAAAGTATGAAAAAGGTATGCACTCACTACAGTAAGTCACTCTGGATGAGAGTGTCTGCTAAATGACAAAAAAAATCTATATATAGCCAGGTAAATTGACAATACTTATGTCATGAGGGCTGCGCTCAACCTGGGTTACTAATGCCAATACATGACCAATAAAATGTCTAGATAGGTTGCCACCTTGTTGCACTTTGTCCAGTCTTCAAAGTGGTTAGGAGAGAAAAGAGTGGCTATTCAGATGGAAGCTAGCCAATATTCTTCCTTACTGTATTTCTAATTAAATGTTCTTCCTTGTTGTCTTGCCTAATTAAATGTTCTTCCTTGACGTCACGTCTCTAGATCAACATGTACCTGCTGTCTAGGATCCTGTTTGCCTTGTCTCGCCTGGCCGTGGAGAAAGGCATCGTACCACAGCCCAAGCGGGACCCCTTCCCCCTGTTTGCTACCCTGGTGTGGGGCATAGTGCTGTGGCTGTTCGAGTACCACCCCCACACCCTGCAGCCTTCGCTGCAGTCGTCCATGAACTACCTCTACCATGACAGCAACGTGTGGCACGACATCTCAGACTTCCTTGTCTACAACAAGCCAAGGACTGTCGCTCCCAAGTGAGCTAAAGCTAAAATAAGCATCTCAATAGACTAAAGTGGCTTCCTTGCCTCGTCTCCTTTCCTTCATCTGGTCTGAAAGAACTGGACAGGGTGGAAAGCAAATTCCCAGTATGACTTTAGACTGTTGGGATGCAGGCCTGGGCCTGTATGTAAAAAGTGTCTCAGAGTAGGAGTGCTGATCTAGGATCAGTTTTGCCCTTTAGAAAATAATGAATGAGATATATATATATATATATATAGATATATAGATATATAGATAGATATATCCTAGATCACTATTTGTGAATACAGGCCCTGGTTCTCTGCCATGTTAAATCAAGAGCTAGTGATTATAAACCTTTAAAGAAATGAAATATTTGTTTTATCAATGTTGGCTTTCATAAAGAACCATGTGCTCCTAGATCTAGTGTAAGTGAAATAAGTAACAATACCTGAAAAGGTGTGGAGGGGATTTGCTCTCCCTGTCAATCTAGAATTGTATCAGTTTTTATTTGCTGCTGTACTAGTTTAGACTATGCATTACCTACAGTTTTGTTTTTTTCAATGCACTCACCGGACTTGATTCATAGAATAGCATATTTTCAAGTAATTACTAGATTATGATTAAGCCACAGCACAGTGTACAATTGTTTAGGCAACACTAAGCTAACATTGAAGTTCTTTGTAATGCTTCTTTCGTAACAATTTTTTTTTTACAAAGCAATAAGCAGAATTTAATGTGATATTTCCATGATCTAAAAACCAGTGTTTTAAATATTTGTATTTGAATATTCATATACTATTCATTTTACTTTCCTTAGTTGTTTTTGGTACAAATCCTCAGTTTGACCTTAAACAGTGTTTGCTTGTTAACATTTGTTACAATGGCTTTTTTGTAACGCAGGTTAGCATGATACAAAATGTACATACAGTTCTCTTCAAAGTAAATTGCCTTTCTTAGCCATACTGTCAGTGAATAATTATTTGAAGAACAATGCTTTTTCATTTGTTGAGGACACATTAACTGTGCTATTCATGGTACAGTATGTGTCCTTTTCAGATCACACTTTACAATGTTTTTTTGTAATTGGTGTAAAAACACTCAAGAATAGTCTTAACACTTTTTACTTCCTCAATCTTTTAAAAGTCTAGCATTGAGCCTTCGGTCTATTTGTTGCTCAATTCAGGTTCATGAGTGAACATGATACAAGCCCAATTCCGTTTCTCACTCCCTCATGGAGTATGCACTCATTCAGTCCCCCTCAAGGATTTCAAACCATTGGATTGGTGTATGCATTTGGCTTGAGGGAGTCTCAATCATATTCCTTTCACCAACCCATTCCTCACAAAACTGCAGGTAATTGGAATTGGGCTACAGATTACATTGTTAGATAATTATACAGGCACTTCAAATGCAACAGAATAAATGCCTGCTTTTGTGATTTATGTAGTATAATATTATTTTCTTGACATATTTGTCTGTGATTTGTGTGGAATGAAATGTGATTGAATTTATCAAACAAAATAAATACAGGGTGATTCATTGTATTTCTGAAATAGATTTTATCGTTGCCCGTGATTGGTGATCCTTGCCTATTTTTATGCACTGAGTAAAAATGTGTTACTAACATAAATTATTATTTTGATGTGCATTACAACTGTTCCCCAACATAAATTATTATTTTGAAGTGCATTACAACCGTTCCCCTTGTGGAATGCTTTGAAGTAGCCACATGGTGGTGCCAAGTAATTCCCAATCCCATGCGAGACAGACAACCCATCCACCTTACACCCACACTCAAGATGGAGATACATTTCAGAAGGAAATACATTAAAAAAATTATAATAATCGTGATGTTCACAACTAGTTAATCAGGTGTTATCTTGAATCATAACTACTGTCAAGCCACAGAATAGTCTGATAATCACCTATCGATTTACAATTCCTCTATACTGATTTATAGTCCAGCGTTTAGACTATTGTTCACTAGATGAAGGTAGTTTACGAACAGCCGTAACCAACAAATGAGTCCCTTTGACAAATTGACAAAAGTATTATTGGACAGTAATGTTGTAGGCCCTTTAGTTTCACAATAGAATCCGCTAGCTAGGAAGTCAGAGAAAAAAGGAAAGGAACAAGGGACTGTCAGGAAGTGTCAGTTCAGTTTGTATTTTTCTCCTACCCTTTCATGTTTTACGGGAGTTTCAACTGCTAGTGCAACCTTAAGAGTGCTTTACAGAGCCGTTCGAATTTAATAGAAAGAGGGTTTGTTTGTTTAACATGAACCTGTAACCCGTACTGCTCATGCCGTGTGCATGTGGTGTGTGCGTGTGTCTTTGTATGCTAATAATAAAGTGAGTCATCCGCAATCTTATCAACTTAATTTTCCACCTCAAAAGCAAAGTTCTTCCTGACGTCGTTTAGTCTCTAGATGTTACATTTAAGTCACTTCCGGAGTCGAATTGACTCCAACCCTGCTACACAATCATGTCTACTATACTCCCACTATGCTGTTTTCCTTCGATTCTAATTAAATTCCGCTGTGCTTTCAATGGCTCCATAAGAAACGCTAGTGGCCCCCATGCAGTCTTTTTAAGGTAATTTTTTTAAATCATCACTGTATGTCTAATAAACTGTGTGTCTTTATTTAATGAAAATTACTCCAATATATATATTTTTATCATTTATTTCCCTGAGCCTCTTTTGGCCCTTGAAATGCTCAGTCTGATCATGTGGGCATTAGGAAACTGGGAAGTCCGACATGACTGTGTTCAAGTGCTTTTAAATTCTGAACAATTCTTTAACTAATAAGATTTTAGCTAGTTTGATACGCTTTCTAACATTGATAATAATAAAGTTAGCTAGCTTGCTTACATTGACAATACATTGGCAACACAGGAGGTTGGTGTAACCTTAATTGGGGAGGACGGGCTTGTGGTAATGGCTGGAGCGGAATCAGTGGAATTGTATCAAATACATCAAACACATGGTTTCCATGCACTTGATGCCATTCCATTTTCTCCGTTCCAGCCATTATTATGAGCCATCCTTCCCGCACCAGCCTCCACTGATTGGCAATATGGTCAGACTAGCTACATTATCAATATTGAGAAGGTTGTAATTATCAAAAACGGATTTGTTGTCATCTATTTTACGTTGAAAACTTAAAGGTCAGTGATGAAACGTCACAACTCAGCATCTCGGGTAACAGCATTTTCTCAGAGTTTCCAACTTGTAATTCCGACTTGGATGGTCATTCAAGTGAAATTTCCCACTGGGCGCTAGGAGCTTCTGATAACTCCGATAGAATGTGAACACGGATATACATACAGAGCTCTGATTGGCTGATAGGATTGTCTAGAGCCCACCTCCTTACCCAGATGAACAGCCATTGGTCTATTATAACCAGATCACATTGCAACGTCATGATGCGGGCCAAAAGTTCTATCCCACCTGAACAGACTGAGATTTCAGGATTTCTTTTCAAATAGATATTACACCAAAAGGCCATTATCATCATTTTCACAATTTTAGATTGTTATTTCGACCTCATAGTGTGGAAATATCATAGAAAAACAGGAATATCACGTTTTTAACAGCACTGCCCCTTTAATTGGCCTGCAGGCATAAAACAGAAACAGGGAAAATATGCATACTGTCTTAATACATTTTTTTTTTACCACCATGCTAGGATGGCTAATGCTACTTCCGAACATTGCGTAAAGCGTTCAGCTGCAGGGTTCCGGTGTAGAAGTACGCTTTCCACTGTACCAAGAGGACACTGCAGTATTGCAGTTTAAATGAAGTCCGGCCCAAAAACGACAATTCCCATAGATGGCCCCATAGAGAAGTCAAATTTGAAAATTGCAAATGAGACACTTTAGCCAACACACAAAACATCTATTAAATGATTCAAGTAATTGTCTTAGAGGCCGATGTTTGTGGGGAGTGCTAGTGCGCAGGCGTTATGGGCCCTGAAAAATCAGATCTCAAAAGATGGCACAACCATGAAATGGCACATGTGAACGTGAGTAGATTATGTTGAAAACATTAGGCATCCATCTTGGATGCTGTCTCCAGTTAATTTATAAACTCAGTAGCCAATAAGGTTGCACTCCCAGTTTTACTTCGTTATTGTCCTGTAGATGTATCAATGGATGGCGAGCCCATAAACACATCACAGTGCCCCCATGTGGATGGGGTTTTACTACGCGGTATGGACCAGCGATAACTAAACCAGCAGGTTTGGGGAGTAACGGATTAGAAAAAAACTGTAACTGTAATCCATTACGTTACCAGCTAAAATATTGTATTCAGATTACAGATACTTTTGAAAAACTAGATGATTACTTATAGGATTACTTTTAAAATCATAAAGTATGTTTTTTTCCGCCTCAGCGAGGCTGACCACAACAGTCAGAGACCACTATGATGACATACCAAATGCATTTGATGGATCCCGGGGTAAACAGCAGGAATAGGCTTTTGTAGGCTACATTCCAAGCGTCTTCTAATGGTGCAACTGCTGCCGGCATTCAAAGATTATCCAACTTGAATAAGCGCTTGGAGTTAAGGACGGCAGCAGTGGTGTAGCCTACGGGTGATATGGATATAATTATTTATTTACATAGCGCATTGATGTGAATCACACTGCTGCTCTCTCATTTAGCTACAGTTGAAATCGGACGTTTACATACACCTTTGCCAAATACATTTAAACTCTGTTTTTCACAATTCCTGACATTTAATCCTTATCAAAATTCCCTGTCTTAGGTCAGTTAGGATCACCACTTTATTTTAAGAATGTGAAGTGTCAGAATAATAGCAGAGAGAATTATTTCTTTCAGTTTTTATTTCTTTCATCACCTTCCCAGTGTGTCAGAAGTTTACATACACTCAATTAGTATTTGGTAGCATTGCCTTTAAATTGTTTAACTTGGGTCAAACACTTCGGGTAGCCTTCCACAAGCTTCCCACAATAAGTTGGGTGAATTTTGGCCCATTCATCCTGACAGAGCTGGTGTAACTGAGTCAGGTTTTTAGGCCTCCTTGCTCGCACACGCTTTTTCAGTTCTGCCCACAAATCTTCTATAGGATTGAAGTCAGGGCTTTGTGATGGCCACTCCAATACCTTGACTTTGTTGTCCTTAAGCCATTTTGCCACAACTTTGGAAGTATGCTTGGGGTCATTGTCCATTTGGAAGACCCATTTGCGACCAAGCTTTAATTTCCTGACTGATGTCTTGAGATGTTGCTTTAATTTATCCACATAATTTTCCTTCCTCATGATGCCATCTATTTTGTGAAGTGCACCAGTACCTCCTGCAGCAAAGCACCCCCACAGCATGATGCTGCCACCCCCGTGCTTCATGGTTGGGATGGTGTTCTTCAGCTTGCAAGCCTTCCCCTTTTTCCTCCAAACATAACGATTGTCATTATGGCCAAACAGTTCTATTTTTGTTTCATCAGACCAGAGGACATTTCTCCAAAAAGTACGATCTTTGTCCCCATGTGCAGTTGCAAACCGTAGTCTACCTTTTTTATGGCGGTTTTGGAGCAGTGGCTTCTTCCTTGCTGAGCGGCCTTTCAGGTTATGTCGATATAGGACTCGTTTTTACTGTGGATGTAGACAATTTTGAACCTGTTTCCTCCAGCATCTTCACAAGGTCCTTTGCTGTTGTTCTAGGATTAATTTGCACTTTTCGCACCAAAGTACGTTCATTTCTAGGAGACAGAACGCGTCTCCTTCCTGAGCGGTATGACGGCTGCGTGGTCCCATGGTGTTTATACTTGCGTACTATTGTTTGTACAGATGAACGTGGTACCTTCAGGCATTTGGAAATTGCTCCCAAGGATGAACCAGACTTGCGGAGGTCTACAAATTTTTTTCTGAGGTCTTGGCTGATTTCTTTTGATTTTCCCATGATGTCAAGCAAAGAGGCACTGAGTTTGAAGGTAGGCCTTGAAATACATCCACAGGTACACCTCCAATTGACTCAAATGATGTCAATTAGCCTATCAGAAGCTTCTAAAGCCATGACATCATTTTCTGGAATTTTCCAAGCTGTTTAAAGGCACAGTCAACTTAGTGTATGTAAACTTCTGACCCACTGGAATTGTGATAGTGAGTTATAAGTGAAATAATCTGTCTGTAAACAATTGTTGGAAAAATAACTTTTGTCATGCACAAAGTAGATGTCCTAACCGACTTGCCAAAACTATAGTTTGTTAACAAGACATTTGTGGAGTGGTTGAAAAACGAGTTTTAATGACTCTAAACTTCCGACTTCAACTGTATTTGCGGCTTGTTGGTTGTTGTGGGTGACTGTTCACAAATATATGTATATTTTAACCCAATAATGGTTGAATTGAAGAAGTTTAAGCTGCCTATCAATCATTGTTTTTGTGAACAGTGGACAGTCAGGGAAAAATGTGCTCTTGCAAGAGCTACATAGTGTGGATCCCAGCCTATGGAGTTCCTCCCTTCTAAACTCCTCCATAGTATTGTGTTCCATACTGTGGGGATCTAGATGTGATGCCTAGCTTAGAAAGAATGCATTAATGATTAAACATAATAGGTTTGTACTGTACTGATATAAATTGTTTCACATAACAAGCTGTGATTCATGTGAGGAATGTTAGGGAGTAGGGTGAGACAGACTTGTATTTCTCACAGACACATACACACTGCCTCTTTGTTAGAGCGCTCAAGGACGTGTACTGCAAAAAGGTGCTGACTCTACAGGTTGTGATGATAACAGACTTATGCCTGTCAACAGTGTGCAATGGTGAAGCGCCAAGGGGCTGGGACCAGCCTGTGCGCCAACGATTGGCTGAGTAAGTCTAAACCACGCTCAGTCTCTACTCTGATTGGCCAGCAGGGAGCGGGAACTATCTCTGTCAGAGTATTTGAAGAAGAACTTAGAACAATGGATCAGTTCTCTGAGTGCCCTGCGTGGTATTTCAGTGGACCCGTATATACGAACATCATATTTACCATTGAAGTGGTTTGCATTAATGAAAATACTAGTCTATTTAGAAGACGTGTATTGACCTCTTTTGTTCCTAATACCAGATTTGAATTGACGCAACTTAACAATACTGTCAAAAACTAGTTTAATTTAAGAAGACCACGAGTGGGGCTTTCATGGCTCAATCTAATTTGTGCTGATTCCCCCCCAAAATCCATAGGCCTAACAGACATGCTCAAACTTAAAAGGGCCCATCTGTAATTGCTCCATTGCCATAGGAGAAATTGGTAGGTGGGATGGGGGATATTCAGACCAGGTCGATTCGTCCACCCCAATAATTTCTTTAAAATCAATCAAAGTCATTCGGACGCACTGCCAGTGTTGCCAACTCCTCAGTAAGGAAAGTAGCTATTGGCTGTCCTAAAGGTCGCTAGAAGTCGCTAAATGACGTCATCACCTAATTTGCATAATTGGCAATGTGCATGTAATTGTGATGGACGCTGTAGGAGAGAGGAATAACGTTGTGGGAGAGACAAAAAGTGAGTAAAAAGCTGCGCGAGGACTGGGCCGCCTGCGAGTGCTTTGGGACAGGGGTGGGGCCCCCACGTGACTGCTTTGGGACGGGGGTGGGGTCCCCACCCCCACCCCCACGGCAGCACCCGCTGCTCGTTGAGAAGAGTAAGAACGATACGTGCTTTCACGTCAGAGTCTCCAATAACACCAGAAAAAGTCGCTAGATTAGTTGCTAGTCGCTTTTTTTATTATGTGTCGCTAGAGGGGTCTGAATACTCGCTAAATATAGCGACAAAGTCGCTAAGTTGGCAACACTGCGCACTGCGCCTCTTCCGCTCAGGTCCGCTATCGACAGCCTCACTGTATTTGAATTTCGGCCTCAGCTGAGCTCCTTTATGCATAGATTTTCATTTGAAGGCCTACTTCCTAATTTTTGCAATTTGTTTGCCATGCGTCCTGTTAAGTTGCGTCAATTCAAATCTGGTATTAGGAACAAAAGAGGTCAATACACGTCTTCTAAATAGACTAGTATTTTAATTAATGCAAAACCTTCAATGGTAAACATGATGTTCGTATATACGGGTCCACTGAAATACCACGCAGGGCAATCAGAGAACTAATCCATTGTTATGAGTTCTCCTTAAAATACTCTGACAGAGATAGTTCCCGCTCCCTGCTGGGCCTATCAGAGTAGAGACTGAGCGTGGTTTAGACTTACTCAGCCAATCCGTTGGCGCACCAGCTGGTCCCAGCCTCTTGGCGCTCCACCGTTGCACACTGTTGCCAGGCATAAGTTCTTATCATAACAACCTGTAGAGCCAGCTCCCATAGACACCATTCCTACGTCCAAGGACGGTTCACAGATCACAAAGAAGCAGTGTAGTCTAGTATTTGGAGACACAAATTCTTATCTTCCCCTACTCCCTAAAACAGCTCCTCACATTAATCACAGCATGTTAGGTGAAACAATTTATATCAGTACAGTACAGACCTTTTATGCTTTAATCATTAATGCATTCTTTCTAAGTTAGTCATCCCATCCATTTATGAGAATAATAAATCCCCACAGTCCTTGATAAAAATAGCCTATGTCTTTATTCCAATGCATTCGATTTATCCGTTGATTTATCATTGTTTTCTTTTGTCGGTCAGCTGTTTGGAGTGCTCATTTTTTATTTTTCAGGTGCTGCGTGGGTACAGGTGTTCTCCGTGCCATCTGTGGCCAGAAGTAGTAGACCATTTATTTAGCTTTATTATTTTCTATCAATATTTTGTTTTCTTTCCTGGATCAGCTGATGATGGTCACTAAACAACTAGTCTACAGCTACTGTATACACCAATGCGCATCCAATCCGTCCAACAAGTATATGTTAATGACAGTAGGCCTAAAGTTTACTATTTTGGTTAAAAGCATTCAATTTTGCAATAGGATAGGCCTACATTATTTTGGATTTTTGTGCCCAACATAACTGTTTTCACGGCGAAACATAATGGGATGTTAGGCATAGTTACACTTACAGTGCTTTTTCCGAGATCTCCAAGATCCATGATTCACACGGTTTAAGTTCAATGTTCTAATTCAATTGTTAAATGCTTAATAATGACAAATAACATTTTCATAAATGTAATTAATGTAAGGAAAGAAAGGTAGTGTTAACATTAACTCATGAATTATGGACAACTCATGAACTAGGGTGTAAAATATGTTTTGATTCAACTCATGTATTAAAGTATATTGAATTTAGGACACCTATTCTGCGTGTGTTCATGTGTTTAAAATTGCCTTGGCTGAGAGGAAGTGGTACCTAATGGAGGGTAAACGCAAGTAAACGCCGTTTACCCACCTTAAAAAAAAATGCATTGAAAGTATAGGGAGCTTTACAATCAGAGTTTACCCACCTATCTTTTTACACCTTTCATCACTGGCTACCCGTAGGCCTATTTGAAGTTCATGGTAATACACACATTGTTACCTAGTTTAGTACGTTAACTGTGTGTGTTAGGGTGACCATGCCGTTTTTCCCGGGACAGCCCATTTCAGGTGACTTTTCAGACTACAAAAAAATGGTACATTTGTCAGCAAGACGCATCAGCTAATGTAGGCCTAATCAATGGCAATATCTGAATGTCAGTAGGCACACTTTATGGTGTTTTGTAAGAGATGTCTATTTCCATTCAACAAATGGTGCGAGTATACATGAAGTTTGTATGCTGGAATTATTTTGTAGTGGACGAGTAGACTAACATGCCTACTTTTTTGAAGTGATTTGTTTACCAATCAGATGAAAATATAATGACTGGTTGTGTTCATGCCACATTAAAATGTAATACATTTTTACTGTTTAAATGACATCTTTATTATTAGGGCCAGAGAGTTCCCCCCCAAATGTCATGGTGTAATTAAACAAATTGAAATACAGATACCAAGGTTTTGTCATGGTGGTGTGATGTAATCCATGCATTCATTGAATGTACATCGCCTGGGGACGAAGTTACTAACTACGTGTAACCAGTGTGAAATGGCTGGCTAGTTAGCGGTGCGCACTAGTGGCATTTCAATCGGTGATGTCACTTGCTCTGAGACCTTGAATTACAGTGGGGAAAACAAGTAATCAGCCACCAATTGTGCAAGTTCTCCCACTTAAAAAGATGAGAGAGGCCTGTAATTTTCATCATAGGTACACGTCAACTACATTATAGGATTTTTCATGAATTTATTTGCAACTTATGGTGGAAAATAAGTATTTGGTCACCTACAAACAAGCAAGATTTCTGGCTCTCACAGACCTGTAACTTCTTCTTTAAGAGGCTCATCTGTCCTCCACTCGTTACCTGTGTTAATGGCACCTGTTTGAACTTGTTATCAGTATAAAAGACACCTGTCCACAACCTCAAACAGTCACACTCCAAACTCCACTATGGCCAAGACCAAAGAGCTGTCAAAGGACACCAGAAACAAAATTGTAGACCTGCACCAGGCTGGGAAGACTGAATCTGCAATAGGTAAGCAGCTTGGTTTGAAGAAATCAACTGTGGGAGCAATTATTAGGAAATGGAAGACATACAAGACCACTAATAATCTCCCTCGATCTGGGGCTCCACGCAAGATCTCCCCCCGTGGGGTTAAAATGATCACAAGAACGGTGAGCAAAAATCCCAGAACCACACGGGGGGACCTAGTGAATGACCTGCAGAGAGCTGGGACCAAAGTAACAAAGCCTACCATCAGTAACACACTACGCCGCCAGGGACTCAAATCCTGCAGTGCGAGAAGTGTCCCCCTGCTTAAGCCAGTACATGTCCAGGCCTGTCTGAAGTTTGCTAGAGTGCATTTGGATGATCCAGAAGAGGATTGGGAGAATGTCATATGGTCAGATGAAACCAAAATAGAACTTTTTGGTAAAAACTCAACTCGTCGTGTTTGGAGGACAAAGAATACTGAGTTGCATCCAAAGAACACCATACCTACTGTGAAGCATGGGGGTGGAAACATCATGCTTTGGGGCTGTTTTTCTGCAAAGGGACCAGGACGACTGATCCGTGTAAAGGAAAGAATGAATGGGGCCATGTATTGTGAGATTTTGAGTGAAAACCTCCTTCCATCAGCAAGGGCATTGAAGATGAAACGTGGCTGGGTCTTTCAGCATGACAATGATCCCAAACACACCGCCCGGGCAACGAAGGAGTGGCTTCGTAAGAAGCATTTCAAGGTCCTGGAGTGGCCTAGCCAGTCTCCACATCTCAACCCCATAGAAAATCTTTGGAGGGAGTTGAAAGTCCATGTTGCCCAGCGACAGCCCCAAAACATCACTGCTCTAGAGGAGATCTGCATGGAGGAATGGGCCAAAATACCATAAACAGTGTGTGAAAACCTTGTGAAGACTTACAGAAAACGTTTGACCTGTGTCATTGCCAACAAAGGGTATATAACAAAGTATTGAGAAACTTTTGTTATTGACCAAATACTTATTTTCCACCATAATTTGCAAATAAATTCATAAAAAATCCTACAATGTGATTTTCTGGATTTTCTTTCCTCATTTTGTCTGTCATAGTTGACGTGTACCTATGATGAAAATTACAGGCTGTTGGGTTTTATTTTTCTCATAATTGGATTTGTATGTGATGAATAGCTTAGAAGGAATGCATTAATGATTAAGCATGAAGGGTTTGTACTGTACTGATATAAAATTGTTTCACCTAACAAGCTGTGATTAATGTGAGGAGCTGTTTTAGGGAGTAGGGGGAGATAAGAACTTGTGTCTCAAAGTACTAGACCTCACTGCCTCTTTGTATTCTGTGAAACTGTCCTTGAACCTGGCTACAGTGGATATTGTGTATTCTCGGTGCTGACTCCGCAGGTTATTATCATAGCAACTATGCCTGGTAACAAATGGAACGGATTGGCTGAAATGGAGTCTGGACCACACTCAGTCCTTTGCTCTGGTTGGCCAACAGAAGAGGTGGTGGCTTTCTGTCAAGAGTATTTGAGAAATAATCTGTAAACAATAATTTTAGTTCTCTGTCGGCCCTGCGTGGTTTGTCAGTGAGCCCGTATACGAACCTTCATACTTATCATACATACATTTTGCATTTAATAAATTAAGCTTGGATTGAAGATCTCTTGATTCTTATTCCAATACCAGATTTGAATTACGCAATCTCAACAATTGGTGACCTCCGACTGTGATCTGGTAGCGGAACTTCACTTCGCTGGAATTCACCCAGCCTATTGGACATCACTGTCATCGAACCGTGTTTCACAAATTGCCCGGGCTTCTATAAAGGTAAGCAAAACACCTATTGTAATATAACTGAAGTTTTGCACATTGGCTTTATCCAAATTAATTTTGTGAAGCACCTGTTTGATGTAAGTGAACCCTATTGTACTATAAATAACGATTACAGTATACTATTTCGATTTCATAATATACTATGCAAATGTTTGATAAATGTGAGGGTTAAAAGCCATGGTATATTGAGTATTGTTCCACAGAAGAGCGGTTCTGGGAAAATACTGAAATCCCCAGACTAGGTACCACCAGGGGTGGGCTGGGGATATAGGGAATTATTGGATAAAAGTGTGTACGCTATTTGTCACTATATTCCATAAAAAGCTATTGTCATTGTATCAGTCTAGGCTGAATATAATTGGGAACATAGACTAATGAATCTATTGTCATTGTATCAGTCTGGGCTGGATATAATTGGGAACATAGTCTGGATATAGTTAGGATCATAGGACAGCACTCGAGTGTGTACGCTATTTGTCACTATATTCTATAAAAATCTATTGTCATTGTATCGGTCTGGGATGGATATAATTGGGAACATAGTTTGAATATAGTTGGGATCATAGGACAGCACTCCTAAAAACTTAGAAGACAGTATAAATCGCCATTTGTCGTTGTCCGGGACAACTGGGAACATGGGTAGATACTGCAAATTAGTAGAGAGTATTAACTTATTGTCTTTGCACCAATAGGGTGAAAATGGGAACATAAGTGAGATACTGCAAATTAGGAGAGAGTATAAACTTATTGTCTTTGCACCAATAGGGTGTAAATGGGAACATAAGAAATAGAGTAGGTTAAACGAAAGGGGTAAGGGCGTGGCAACGTACCTATTGTTGGTACTTTAAAAGTTAGACAGTGCGGGTGTTGTCGTATGCATGAGAGTGTGAATAATAAACCTGTATACCTTGATAGAAAACTAATTGGGAATCAAAGACGTCTGTGCCTGTCCAAACTGTATAAATTTGGGGATAACTGTTGGGTTTGTGGTTGCTTAAAACCGTACAACCTGTTATTTATGTTTGACATAGCATAATACTGGTTTTGAATAGTTGTGTTGAAGAAATTCGGTTTATTATTTGATTTAACGTTTGATGTTTGACCCTGCAAAATACTGGTTAAACAATTAGACTGAAATAATTCGGTTTATCGTTTAAATATAAACATGCACCAACTTTAACTAATTAGGTGGGGGAGAATCACCGAAAATTGACCAGAGGTATTAAATTCCCGGGGATGCCAGTTATCTCTGTGATTTCACACTTAAAACGTTCCATATAAATGGTTGTGTGAAAGGTACAATTAAGCTGAGATTAAGTCTTTCCTAGTGATTGAGTTGTCTAAAGAAAATCCTTTGATAGGGATCCAGTTGCTTCTGTGACTTCACATAAGTATAAGGTTGTGTGAAGGGTGGCAGTTGAACTGAGACTATGTTTTAGGACGCTCTGGTAACCTAAATTTTTTAAGGTATTGTATTCTAATTGGCAGTTTTGTTTTGCTGTGTTTATATTTTAACGTGTCTGTGTTTTTATGTATTATAACGTGTAATGGATGATGGGAAGTTATAGTGAGACTTATGAGACCGAACACCAATCTGTGGAATTGAGTGAATTTGACCTAGGGTTTCAGGAACCGGGGACTGGGGAGACTGATATTGAAGTTGTGCATGATTCTAGAACAAGCGTGAGATAACTAAAGCGTGGTGTGTGCTGTGTGTAGAGATTACTGCATTGGTATATGTGACTGGAATTCTGATTCTTATGATAATAATTGCATTACAAATTATATAAATTAGCCTCTTTATATGCGAGGGTGTCATACATGAGATAAGTCTGTATTTGATACCGATAATACATCCAAGATAGAGAAAGCAAGATGGCAGGACCAAACATAAACATACCCAAATTCAATGAATACATAGAACAACGAATGACAGGGAGAGTAATGCCAGGTCCACCAAGGGAGGGAGGTCATATGCCCGCCCTTGATGTACAACAGATAGAAATGACTGATTATGTGAAGAAATTGACGGAATTTTCTGCAGCACTCTCTTCTCAGGCGCAGAAGGCCCAAGAGGGGGAGCTGTCGGGAAGTACGCTGACACTGAAGGTAAACGTGGGAGGCTGGGTGAGGGTTAAAGTCCACAAGAGAAAGTGGCTGGAACCCAGGTGGACTGGATCGTACGAAGTGAAGGAGGTTACTTCACACTCAGTCCAGGTCAGAGGTAAATTAGGCGCACACTGACACCATCTAACTCATTGCACACCAGCCCCCACTCCTTCTAGATCACTGACAGAAGTCAGGGCTGATTTGAGCAGCGAGAACCAATCCTGACAACACAATGAAGAAACCCTTATGGGAACAACAATCTCACTCAGGGTGAAGAAGAACTTTTTCCCCCTGGGAGAGATTGGGAGTGTCTGAATGTTTGTATGTATGTTTTCTGATAGGAATTGGACTCCTGCTGGGCACTCCTTATGAGGTGTTGTTCTTTTACATTACATTTGAGTCATTTAGCAGACGCTCTTATCCAGAGCGATTTATGGGAACAATTGGGGTTGAGTGCCTTGCTCGAGGGCACATCGGCAGATTTTTCGCCTGGTCGGCTCGGGGATTGTAACCGGTGACCTCTCGGTTGTTGGCGCGGCGCTATTGGTTACTAAATTGACAGCCGCCCCATATGAGTTTAAGATTGTGGCGTTGTTGGATAATATGATGGCGGAATAAACTGACCATAAGTAATGTTGTTTTAGACGTAATGTATAATATAGTACAAAGCAAATAGAGGGTTAAATCGAACTAATTATCATGGTAGAGCTAACGTAGTACAGTGAGGGAACTTCATTTTGTGTCAGAGGGTAAAATGAGAAATCATTGTAATATGCTATTGGTGGAAATCTATTTATCATTTCAAGGCATGGAGTAACAATCTGCATTTATGAGTGTAAATTCCACGGCTGATGTGTTGATTGAATGGGTACGATTAGTATTTGGTTTGGTAATGTTGAATGGACTATTTGTAGCGAGCGTGTTTAGGGGTTAAATAGAAAAAGTAAATTATACAATAGGGAATCAAAGAGAGAGATAGTTTTTTGCTGAGGTGAAAGATACTGCGATTTTCATTTGGTGACGTCACTTGCTCTATGAATGAACTGGGAGTGGTTACTTTGAGAGCATCGCAGATGGTGTGAAGTGACTGGCGATGTCCCTGGTTTGAACACAGGTAGGGACAGTAGACAAAGCTTTCGCAGTGGGGCTATATACCTAGATTACTATGTGGATTGTGAAAGGTTGAATTAGATAGCTTAAATAGAAGTATTCTAGAAAAGTCAATGAAAATATGTAATAAGGTTACCATGCGCTCTCCCCGAAGGAGCAAGGGGAGGGTGAGAGACCGTATAGTTCAGATGATAAGAATGTCATTAAGCGTATGCTGACCAACGATAGCAAGTATTTGTTTTATTAATTAGGGCATAATCAGAGAGAACAGTTAAATACATTGAATAGCGAACTGAAATGGGTTAGCGGGGAAATACAAGATAGATGGACCATTTTGAAACGATAATTTATTTTGGTTAGGATGAAAGTATGCATTGGCTGTTGTGCTGGGGAATGGCGCCAGCCTGTAGTGGGTTATGGATTTGTCACATAAACTTATATTTTGGACTGGGGTGATAAAATAGGCTACAATTGTAGCATAATCAGAAAAAGGACACAATTTAATGTGAATTAGTTATTACAATTGTTGTCGATAGTTGTTACGGTTATTATCATTGATCCAGTAATGATATAAGGATAGTAGAGGAAGACAGGGGATTTAATCTCATTTAGGGAAGTTATATTAGGAAGAAAATACCATTAAATTAGGGAACATGATGTAACTGTGATTGTATTGGCTAAAAACTCAAATATGACATATACAGGGAGGACAGGAGCAATAGAAGGGAAGACAGGTTTTCCTAGGGAGTTGAATAAATAATTGATAAATGGATCATTTGAGATGAGATCACATGTAGCAGAGTTAGGGTAATCAATTAAATAATCATAGTATACTCGAGGAATTTTTGAGTGGTTTAATGGATTAGTTAGGAGGAATTAGAATGATACAAACAATTATTGATGGGTTAAGACTGGGAATATCTATCATGTTTTGTGTGTACTACCATCTTTAGAATATCACTAGGAGAAAGAGATTAGCTCATCTCAGTTAGGCAGAATTTAGGTCATAAAAGTGAGCTATCAAATTGAGTGAGGCCTGGCTATTTGTGATTGTTGTTTTTTCAAATTGGGTTAAAATGGGTTCACAGAGCCAGAGGCTGTACAGAGAAAGGTGGAGCCCCCATGTTGTCCTAGTGAAAGAACATTCAGAGGAATGTTTATCACTAGGTAAATATATAAAACAAGGGAAGAACATTACTGACTGGCAGAATACACCAAATGGGGATCAGTATGGCCACTCCACTGGGAGATATAGAATAAAGTTGAATGGGAGAGCAAAAACCCAGCCCAGTGTCCATCTGGAGATAAGTTTTAACGGATGACAGGAAGAGATTTTCTTAACTCAGGAACAGGAGGGTGAGTTAGCAGCAATTATGTTCAAATTATGGTCACAAGGACAACAGAAGTAGGACTAATAAAGGGGGTAGCTCCAGTACAAGTGATTCCTCGATCCGATAATAGACCATACCAAAAGCAATATACTATGAAACCAGAAGCAATAAAAGGGATTACACCTACATTTGAGAATTTACTTGAGGGAGGGGTGATAATTCCTGGAGATGTGGTACAATGAAACTCTCCAATATTTCATGTTAGAAAAGAGGCACCTAGCGCCGACTGGAGGATGGTCATGGACTTACAGTTAGTTTAATAGAAATATCATTCCCAGAGTTCCATGTGTATAAAATCCACATACATTGATGAACCAATTGAAACCAGAGAACTCCTATTTTACAGTGATATATTTAGCTAATGCTTTCTTTAGCATCCAAGTTCATCCGGATAGTTAGGGGTGGTTTGGCTTTACTTTTCAGGGAAGGAAATGGACTTAGGCTAGGATGCCTCAAGGCTACTCGGAAAGTCTTACAATCTTTGCCCAGGCTATAACTAATAATTTGGGAAAGTTTGAACATAGGGAAGGATGCAAATGTTAGTTTATATAGATGATATTCTATTGGCTAATCCCACTCAGGAGGGATGTAAGAGGGATACAATCCAATTGTTAACCTTCCTGGAAGAACAGGGACACAAAGTGAGCAGAAAGAAACTTAAACTTTGGTAGATCGAGGTCATTTACCTAGGACACACTATAACACAGGAGGGGAGAATGTTAAACTCATCCATAAAAACTGCTATATTTGGAGCGCCAAAACCGTTAAAACAAAAAACAAATGATGAACTTATTGGTAATGATAAAGTGCTGTAAAGTTTGCGTACTCCATTATGTACTGCATACGGGTAAATTAAGTGATCTTATCTATGGGAAGGCAATGGTAGCCCATGGTAAAGTAATTTGGAACTCTAAGGAGGCATACATACATCAGGGATGTTATCCAAATGGTAGAGAGTAACGAGGGATATGACATTGGTAGTGATTTTAAAGATGATTAGGTTTTCTGGTGGGCTATTAGATATAACTGGGTTAATCATGAACATAGAGATTTTATTCTTTGTTGCTAGACAGAAGACTTAGGTGACTTAAGAAATAGACTTGTCATGTCCAACAATCAGTCTTCAGGTCAAGCCCGGGAGAGCCTGGGTAGAACAGAGTTTGAACTAAACATAAGTGTTTTTATAAGATAAGAGATTGATTGATTGGATTACTAATTGATTCTGAACTGGATGAAAGTTGAATTTAGCTTCCATAAAAGACAAAGGAAGTGGGAGGAGCAATAAAGGAGCAAAAGATAATCTAAAAAATGAAAGGCATGGCAATAGGATGATAAATTACATAAGAAATGGTTTAGAAAGGTGGTAATATTGACACATGGGCAAATCATGTGTCAAAAAGGGGGAGTGATAGGATTAAATAATATAGGATTAAATAATATTGATAGAATTAAATAAAAATACTTAAAAAGAAAAAACAACAATAGAAATTGAGAGCTGAGCATGTATGTGTGAAGATAGTTTATTAACCACACCCGTATGTCAGAGGTTTTGTGCCCCACAGGTGAACTAAAGGAGAAGGTGACCCACTCTATCACACCAGGAGACTGAGTGTGGATCCAGTCCCTAAAAGAAGAAAAACTGGAAGCAGGCCTGTTGGGAAGGGCCCTATCAAGTCCTATTAGATCAATCTGGGTGCATGTCACACACTGCAAAAAGGTAAAACCAGCTACACCTGACGAACAAACACAGAGTTAGGAGAAAGATCCGATAACCACAAGGGTCCGGGGGTTGGCTCCTTAACGAAGATTCCCTTACCCTGTCTGATCATCCCTGTGTGAGTTCGATAGAAGGTAAAGCAATGGGTTGGCCTCTGGCATCTGACATGTTCTCAGGGCAAGGGTGGGGATTCACAGGTCTCCCGACGGTAGGTAGCTGTCTGATTGTGGGGGCCATATTCCTAACATACTCAAACCCTTCTGATCAGCCGAAAGTAGTAGTTAACCTAACACAAGTTGAAAAGGCATAGGAGACAGCTAGACGTAGGGAAAGGGGAAATTCTAGAGTAAACCTCTCTGAGGGAGGTAGTGAGACCGGGGCTGTGGTAAAGATAGTGCAAAACTATAGACCTGGAGGAAGTAGTACAGGTGGGAACGGGGTATAGAAATCTTAACCTGTGGTTGGAATGGATTCAGTATACGGCAAAAAACTATGTCTAAAGAGGACTGTTTTGCCTGTGGGACAGCCAAACCAGGGTTGACAACTACTCCGTTCCCCTTGACAGGCTTTGACTCTCTGTCAGGTTTATCCTCCATGCAAGCCCGATAACGGGGTCGTCCCGACCTGGGTTGCCTCAATTTGAAGTCACAGGGGATTCTAAATTGTTTTTCGAGTCTAATCTCTCCTCTTTGTTGCAGCAAGAGGATTATAGGAGCCAAAACCAGGCCCGTGCTGACATCTGATGGTTGTGTGGTGATAACTGATTGTGAACTCACCTACATACGCAAACAATCAAATGTGTCAGAGACTGGTGAGTTGTCAAATAGAAAGTAGGACCTCCTCCTGGGATCCTTTGATGAAAGGATCCTGTGATGGGATAGGAGTACCTCGAGAGGTTCCAGAACAATTCAAAGCCAGGAATCAGACCGCAGTTGAGTTTGAATCAAGTATTTTCTGGTGGTCAACAATTAGTAAAAATGTAGATTGGATAAATTATATTTAATATAACCAGCAAAGTATTTATAAACCACACTCGTGATGCAATAAAGGGATTAGCTGAGCAGACAGCGGCAACTAGCTTAATGACATGGCAGAATAGAATAGCTTTAGATATGCTTTTGGCTGAGCAGGACAGGGTTTGTGTTCTGTTTGGATATATGTGTTGTACTTTCATCTCCAACAATATAGCACCGGACGGGCCTGTGACCAAAGCGCTTGAGTGACCATCACCACGCTGGCGAACGAACTGGTTAAGAACTCTGGTATTGATAGCTCCATAAACGATTGGTTTGATAACATATTTGGTAAATGGAAAACTATTGTTGTGACTATTCTGGGTGAAGTTATGGCCTCTATGGGTATACTTGTTCTTTGTGGATGTTGCCTTATTTCCTGGCTGAGTGACTGGTTTGGTGAGTACTCTTCTATGGTGGTTACTGGATTTCTGACCCTAGTAATTGTGTTTTTGCTGTTAATGTGTTGTGCTGCTTGCATCGTCCCCTGTCTCAGGAGGTCAGTGGTAGGAGTGGTGCAGGCGTCAGGTATGATGCTGTTGTTACCGGCCCAGGATGATGCGGGTGACTCTGCTACTGACTCTGAGACCAAGCTGGATGATCCATGGTTTGCCTAGTAAAATACATACACGCATTTATTTTCAGTTCTTGCTCATTTATTACCTTATGTTTTTACTAACCACTGTGATTGTTTATTCTTCCTGATGTGAAGGTAAAGGATTCCTGGGTGGCTGGTAGCCAACTCAGTACATGTTAGGTGTAGGGGAGGAATAGAGGGTTAAAATTATTATTGTTTATTTTTTATTAACATTAAATGTTGTGATTTAATTTCCATATCCTGTTATTCTTAAGGGTGATTATACTCTGTTTAGAGTGACACCATAAATGGTGTCAAAAGAGGGAATTCAAAAATTTCCCTTTAAAAATCTTTAATCACACCCTAGAGTTTTAATAATCTTGTGTTTTGTGTTCTATTAATCCTGTGTTTTATGCTTTATTAATCAAGTTAGCCATGTGAATGTTTGTCTTTCCTTATGTGATGGTTTGAACTTCTTTGATGACTGGTAACAGTTTGCAAGTTGGGTGTCGATGGAAGGACTGAAGGACTTTTATTATCAAATTGTCTATTAATAAAAGTGTTTATTTTTGTTTGTATTGTATTTTAATGAGTGACACCCTATTGGGTGTCAAAAGAGGGAATTGTTGGGTTTTATTTTTCTCATAATTGGATTTGTATGTGATGAATAGCTTAGAAGGAATGCATTAATGATTAAGCATGAAGGGTTTGTACTGTACTGATATAAAATTGTTTCACCTAACAAGCTGTGATTAATGTGAGGAGCTGTTTTAGGGAGTAGGGGGAGATAAGAACTTGTGTCTCAAAGTACTAGACCTCACTGCCTCTTTGTATTCTGTGAAACTGTCCTTGAACCTGGCTACAGTGGATATTGTGTATTCTCGGTGCTGACTCCGCAGGTTATTATCATAGCAACTATGCCTGGTAACAAATGGAACGGATTGGCTGAAATGGAGTCTGGACCACACTCAGTCCTTTGCTCTGGTTGGCCAACAGAAGAGGTGGTGGCTTTCTGTCAAGAGTATTTGAGAAATAATCTGTAAACAATAATTTTAGTTCTCTGTCGGCCCTGCGTGGTTTGTCAGTGAGCCCGTATACGAACCTTCATACTTATCATACATACATTTTGCATTTAATAAATTAAGCTTGGATTGAAGATCTCTTGATTCTTATTCCAATACCAGATTTGAATTACGCAATCTCAACAAGGCCTCTCTCATCTTTTTAAGTGGGAGAACTTGCACAATTGGTGGCTGACTAAATACTTTTTTTCCCCACTGTATGTGTACATTTCTTTTGCAATGATCGCGCACGCAACCCGGGCGGTCTGGTCAGTATTGCCAGATAGCCTAAAAATAATGAAAGAAACACCTCAATGTAGCCTATAGGTATACATTGCACGTGAATGATAAATTTATGGGGGTTTTTATGTACTGTTTTCTCTTTATTCAACCCGCCCTCCACCCACCCGCACAATATTTCATGACCCTAAATCCAGTCAACCCGGCGCGTCTACAATAGAAGCTGCGCCTACTGTCGCTCACAGTAAAGCAGTTACAAGGAAGGGAAATAAGGCATTTAATGCCCAGTCCTCCTCTCCTTCTCTCACGAAAACGAAACTTATCCGAATGTATTTGCATATCATCAGCACAGATTGTTCAATACGGACTACGCAGACACTGATATGACAGCTTAATGAGTCGATAAACCGGTAAGATTATGCTTGTTGGAGTGACTATCTGGTAACGTCCCATGTAAAAAGTGAATGTACATATTTGTATGTTGTTTATTTGTCAATTACATTGGACGTTCGTGGGCAAAAATGTATGTCAAAATTATGTTATGACGGATGTCGCCGAGAGCAGCAGTGTTAACATTAGTCGTTAAGATCTTGGGATAAATCTTAACGGCATTGGAAAAGCTCCAACCTTTCACAAAAAATATTGTTTTATTGCACTAGTAGTTTGGTCAAACCCTTATTGTTGACAGTATAGAAGGAGACAAGAGTTCATTTTGAATAGTAGCCATAGACCTTAGGCTAGCCTAGTTGACAGGTGTGCGTCCGTTGCAGGTTAAAGTATCAATACCAACTGTGAACCAACTATATTAATTTGGGGGCAAGTCGATAGACAAATGAAACAGTCATGGACATTTAGCTAGCTAGCTACTTTGTCCCGGGAGATGAAGATTGGGTTGTTATTTTACCTGACATGCATATGGTCCTCTTTTTAGATAGTTATTTAACCCTGAGTCATACAAAATCGTGTGTTTCTCTACTCCGATGACTAATCCACAGATAAAAAGGGAAACCTAGTTAGTTTTTTTTTAGTTATCTTTAATTAATATCTCCTTGTTTGTCTTTCAAGCATCCACATGGGTTTGTATCTTCCTGATTTTCAATAAGAAGGGGATTTGCAGCGCATGGAGCATCTCAAATAGTACCAAGTCCTATTTTATCTCTTGGCAATGCAGATGCTCGTTGACGTGCACGATCGTGTGGGCGAATTTATTGAATATGAAGTGTAAATTATTTTTGCTACGCTCTCATACACAATGTGGCTGGTGAGGTTTTTGTGTTACGCGCGCGCGCATGAGCGCATCAGCCTATAAACCAATTTTTGAGGTATGAAGGAAAACATGAAGCTTAATAGACAAATTGTTTTTGAAGTATGGTATTGAATGCGTGTAGGACTAGGCAGTTTATTTATTTATTTTGAACTAGAAAAAGTATATTTCCTAAATTTGCTTCAGCTATCTGAATATATTTGGTAGTGGAAGAAGTTTTAGTTTTTACTGCAGTAGGCTAGTAGCAGAGCCTAGTTAGTTTTCGCTTATTTCTCAAGAAGAATGCAACGAGTAAAGCAGTCACAAGGAAGTTAAAGTAGGCGTGTAATGCCCAGTCCTCCCCACCTTCTCTCAGGAAATGGAAACTTATCTGAATGTACACTACCAGTCAAAAGTTTTAGAACATCTACTCATTCAAGGGTTTTTCTTTATTTTGACTATTTTCTACATTGTAAAATAATAGTGAAGACATCAAAACGATGAAATAACACATATGGAATCATGTAGTAACCAAAAAGGTGTTAAACAAATCTAAATATATTTTATATTTGAGATTCTTCAAATAGCCACCCTTTGCCTTGATGACAGCTTTGCACACTCTTGGCATTCTCTCAACCAGCTTCACCTGGAATGCTTTTCCAACAGTCTTGAAGGAGTTCCCACATATGCTGGGCACTTGTTGGCTGCTTTTCCTTCACTTCCTGTGGTGGTCCTCATGAGAGCCCATTTCATCATAGCGCTTGATGGTTTTTGCGACTGCACTTGAAGAAACTTCCAAGTTCTTGAAATGTTCCGTATTGACTGACCTTCATGTCTTAAAGTAATGATGGACTGTCGTTTCTCTTTGCTTATTTGAGCTGTTCTTGCCATAATATGGACTTGGTCTTTTACCAAATAGGGCTATCTTCTGTATACCCCCCTACCTTGTCACAACACAACTGATTGGTTCAAACGCATTAAGAAGGAAAGAAATTCCACAAATTAACTTTTAACAAGGCACACCTGTTAATTAAAATGCATTCCAGGTGACTACCTCATGAAGCTGGTTGAGAGAATGCCAAGAGTGTGCAAAGCTGTCATCAAGGCAAAGGGTGGCTATTTGAAGAATCTCAAATATAAAATACATTTTGATTTGTTTAACACTTTATTGGTTACTACATGATTCCATATGTGTTATTTCATAGTTTTGATGTCTTCACTATTACATTTTACATTGACATTTTAGTCATTTAGCAGACGCTCTTATCCAGAGCGACATACAGTTATTGAATACATATTTTTATATTTTTTTATTTTTTTATACTGCCCCCCCGTGGGAATCAAACCCACAACTCTGGCGTTGCAAACGCCATGCTCTATCAACTGAGCTACATCCCTGCCGGCCATTCCCTCCCCTACCCTGGACGACGCTGGGCCAATTGTGCGCCGCCCATGAGTCTCCCGGTCGCGGCCGGCTGCGACAGAGCCTATTATTCTACAATGTAGAAAATAGTCAAAATAAAGAAAAACCCTTGAATGAGTAGGTGTTCTAAAACTTTTGACCGGTAGTGTATATGGCATTGGAAAAGCTCCAACCATTCACAAAAAATATTGTTTTATTGCACTAGTAGTTTGGTCAAACCCTTGTTGTTAACTGTATAGAAGGAGACCACAGTAGTCGGGGGATTGCAATTACTTCCCCACAAATCAGTTACCTCTTGCCATGAAGTATAACTCTGAAAAAACTTTAACTGTAGGTAATTCATTTTGAATAGTAGGCTAGCCTGCTTGAAAAAAAAAATCTTAGCCTAACCATAACTTTATGAATGAGGAGTAATTGAAAGTGAAAGAATGTTTGTCTGACTGCTGGGGGGAAAGGGATACCTAGTCATTTGCACAACTGAATGCATTCAACCGAAATGTGTCTTCCGCATTTAACCCAACCCCTTTGAGTCAGAGAGGTGCAGGCGGCTGCCTTAATCGACATATATGTCATCAGCGCCTGGGGAGCAGTTGTTGGGGGTTAACTGCCTTGCTCAAGGGCAGAACGGCAGATTTTTCTACCTTGCCGGCTGATGAATTCGAAACCAGCGACCTTTGGGTAATTGACTCAACACTCTTAACCGATAGGCTACCTGCCTATGATAATGGTTTGTCATAGTGATCATGTTTATTTTTTCAAACAGATAGGGTTCATCATGAAGAAGTGCCCTCGTTGTGGTCACATGCTGGCAGAATATTTTAAATTCTGCTGTGACTGTGGATTTAAGTTACCTGTCCAATCCCAAGTTTGTACCTCAGGTAATATATTATTTATATATATATTATTTATTTTGAAATATTATTAATCATGAATCAATATCTATTATTTGTCATTTGTTTGACCATCTATACATTATTTATGTATTAATATTAATAATATTTGGATGTTATTCAGTATACTTAACCATTCAAGATGGTCAACTGCACCCCACTTTTTCAAGTAGGCTAATTACAACACAAATGTTTTATTATATAGGAAATACAAAGTTCATTTAATCTTGACCAACTTTTTTTAAACTAGCCAACTGCATATCCTGCAGGCCTACAGCATGTATATATATATATATATATATATATATATATATATATATATATATATATATATAGGGCCAGTGATATGCATACTTAGGACCGTGGCCAGATTACCCCCCGGGCACATGCCCAGGGACCCTACATCCAGGGGCCCCCACTGATTTTGTAATAATGTTTAAGTCACTCAGATAACATAAGAACAAGGCATAAGCCATGGCTAAATGTGTAGAATTACAGGAAATAAACTTTTAAACTACAAAAGTTTCTCTCTACCACCAAGAGGGGACCCTCTAAAGTGTTCTTGCCTAGGGCCCCATATTTGGTTAGTCTGGCCCTGCCTAGGACCAGGAGTCTTAACTGATTATGTGTCCTGACCAGGAAAAACCCTGGCCTTATGCATAATATATGGAATTGTCCAATAGGAAATTAATCCAAACTATTAAATGCAAGATAGCTTGAATGTTCGTATCATGTAGTTCATCAAAGTGACTTGTCCTCAATATCAGATAAGAACACTGCAGAGCATCAAACCTCTGCGGTCAGTGAAGCAGAGCCCCAGCATGAGAATGAGCCACTGACATTGTCCGGGAACAAAGCTGACACACCTCTAAAACACTCC
Source organism: Coregonus lavaretus (assembly GCF_964263955.1). Classification (NCBI taxonomy): domain Eukaryota; kingdom Metazoa; phylum Chordata; class Actinopteri; order Salmoniformes; family Salmonidae; genus Coregonus; species Coregonus lavaretus. The sequence goes on from NC_139995.1 coordinate 52,256,155, forward strand.
AGTGAAGAACCAGGGGGCAATGTCAAGAAAAAGGTGCCTGTATCACAATTGTATATGTTGAAAATGTAATACATGTTTCATCACAAAACAATAAAAAGGTGCCAAATATCCAGTAGAGTATAGAGTGAATATGCAGAGTTTTGCTTTGCTTTGTTTCCCTTAGTTACCTTTAAATACTGAAATGTGTTATATTTGAAAATACAATTCTGTAACACTTTTGTTTGTACATAGAGTGGAGACACCCCCAGCAACACTGAGCTGACCACAGACACACATCAGAAAGAGGAGTCTTCTGGGAGTGAGAGCTATGCAGCGGTGGACGTTCCCCCTACAGGAACTCCATCTAAGAACACTGCCACTCCAACCATACCCTCCAAACCTCCGACCTCTCTTATCCCATCCCTGTACCACACAACCACAGAAGACCAACCCGAGGGTCCATCAAAGGAAAATAAAAGTGAACCACTGAATGAGTCAAACACAAGCCAAACCCAACCTAGTTCAGTAAAACAAGAGTTGCCTGAGAAGACTGGCTCATCCACACATGAGACAACAGATCAGAACACAGGACCTGTCTCAGTCCCAACTCAACCAGTAAGAAAGGCATCATATAAAGAAGCTCTGGTGGGAAACTCTCAGGACACAGAAGACATGTCCAGGACCCAGAGTGTTGGAGAAACCACAGAGACAAGAACAGCAAAGAGGAAGCAGAGGTAATCAATATCTCTCTATTCTATTATGATTTATCATATATATTTATATTTGAACTGCGTCTTTTGTAACATGTTTGTACTTTATCAATAAGCCTCGAGAATCAAGACGAGAGGCTTCCAAGCCAACACAAGGAATCAGAGAAGCAGAGTAATTATGGTGGTGGTGATGCCTCCAAGTCATCGACTGCTGGATCCCCACCTGCAAAGAAAGATAGGCCACCAAACCAAAGCAATGACGAAGACTTCCAGCAGGTGACATCAAAAAAGAAAAAGGACCAGCGGGAAAAGCCAACCCAAATGTAAGGCCAGTTTATACATGAAATTGGACTTTCCAATAAAACCATGTTACTTGTCAAGTCAAATTAAACAATTCAATGCACATTTTACATAGGTGTCACAACAGACTTCATGGGAAATTTAAGGAACAAGTAATGCTTAAACTACCACAGTTGTTGGGGGAATTAATATTATAACACAATGTAATTATGAAAGTAGGTCGTTTTTCATGTTTTGAAGTTCAGCATATTTTGACATTTGTGAACTTCCTGCTTTCCAGGAGCCCTGAAGGGAGCAAGGAAGCTGGAGTCAGGAATGAACAACAGACATCCAGTAACCAGAGTGACAAGTGTACCAAGGATGAAGCAAACTCACAGCCGTGTGTTGACCATTCCCAAGTATCAACTGATGACCCAACAGATAAGTCAAACACAAGCCAGGAAGAAACAAAGTACACCAACCAGGAAAAGCATTCACAGCCTCCCCAATTGTAAGTGTCTGTCATAGATTGAATGTGTCTAATACAGGGCTCCAGACTGCGACCATACAGTCGCATTTTGCCACCCTTTGACTTGACTTTGTGCGAGTTACATTTTTAATTGGTCGCATTGGTGCGGGCTGCAAATTCTACCTGGTCAACTCACTCAAAATGTCCTATTTTTAGGGGTGGATAAAACCATGATTTGGTCAAACGGTAAGGTGCATTATCCTCATGACTCCTGTAATGTAAGCGTCTGCCCTGTGCCTGTTTCACACTGTTTAATAATCAAGATAAATCTTATGGCATTGAAATAAATACGGAGCTAGTATCAGAGAGGAAGAGGCTGGTAGTATTGAACTGGGTAGGAAATCAATTACATGTATTGAACTCATTAGAAAATTAATTAATTTGCCCAAGTTTATAATAAAACATGAACCGAATGCATCAGTAATTATTATTTCCTGCAACTTTCTGAAGAGGCAATGACACTGGACTGCCCCTGTCTCATCTGTGTGTGCGGTACGCGTATGTTGTAGCCGTTAGCGATGCTAATGATAACTGTCTTCTGGTAGATGGAGAAAGGCTTTCCCAAAAACCTTCTCATTAACTAGAAAGTAGCTAATGCCTACCTGTCAGAATTATATCATGATTATTTAAAGAAATCCAGTGGTTATTTGTTTTGCAAACTCTATCATCACATGTGGACTACAAAAACACAGCTAAACAACAGCCTTTTGCTAGGTGTGCACTTCAATTAAAGGGTAACTACACTCAGGGGTGAAAGTAAGGCAGAACAAAATAAATAGTGGGGGTATACCGTACCGGTAAAACATGAGGCTATCACAATAAATTACAGCAAAATATCAAGACAACTGTGGACTTCACACCATTATTTATCATTACCGCATGACAGAGGCATGAAAAATGTGCGAACGGACTTGAAAACGGGTGGTATAGCCTACGCTCCAAAATGCGATGTAATTCGATGAGAACGTTTAATTTTGCGAAGGCAGAGATGATTGGCTGACACTGAGACGTGTGCGGACAGCAGTGGACACATCCATTCTGGTCTATTGACAATTGGCAAATGTCTTTACACTTTTTGGTGTTTTGTGTAACAGATGTCTCTTTTCATTCACCACCGTTTGGAGGCTGAAAAATGGTGTGAGTGGATGAACGTGCATGGGTAGCCTAGTAAAGCACTTTGAAATGATTGTTTGACAATCAGATGAAAACATAATAGCTGGTTGTGTTTATGCCACAATAAAAGGTAATACATTTTAAAAGGTAAAATAAACATCTTTACGGCTAGGCCCATATGCAAGCGCATGCACACATAGGAGGTCCCGTATTGGGAAGAAATTAAATCTACTTTCACCCTTGTCTACATTCCAAAATTGAAATTTCTTCGATTTTTCCAATACCTCCAAAATTGTCTCCCGATGTGGTTTAAGCATTGTTGTGGACTTACAACATCCAATTTTGTTGTTTTTCTACCAAAAAAGTTTGATTTCTAGAGTGAAAACCTGAAAAAATTGGGAAAAATCTGAAACCTGGTACAACAAAACCCATAAAAAAAAGAAGCAATTTTACTAAACGGAATTTGGCCCCAATATTTTTTTTATAGAGTTCCCACTTCCGCAAGTGGTGAATTAGCAGCAATTGAATTAGGCCGATATGTGCACATAAAGATGAAGGCAAATCTCTATTGAACCAAAAAATAATAATTCTTTAGTCCTATTTTGATGGTAAAATATAACAATAATAGCCTAATTGTCAACCCAAAAAATAATAATTATTTAGTCCTATTTTGATGGTAAAATATAACAATAATAGCCTAATTGTCAACCCAAAAAATAATAATTCTTTAGTCCTATTTTGATGGTAAAATATAACAATAATAGCCTAATTGTCATATCAAAATATCTTAATCATGCATTCTTGCTTGGGCATGTTAGATGTAACAACTTATTTATTGAATACCATCTCAGTAGTTTATTACACTTCTTATTAAGCGTTGTGAATTACTTTAGAATTACTTTATAAGATGATTTCACGTTTTTCTATTGCGTGACGCCACAATTTAATTTTTAGAGTGCGACCAAATCATGGGCTATTGCTACCAACTGAAAAGGTTAGTGGCACCAGTGCCGCCAGGGGAAAACGTTAGTCTGGAGCCCTGCTAATATTTTAAACTGTCACAGGTACATCTTCACCAAACATTAGTTCAAACTACCCCTCATTCTTTACTCGAGTTTGTGTTACAGGACCCTTGATATTTACTGATGCTGGTTTCTGTATTTTTTTTCTCTCCTTACAGCCCAACCAAAGTGCATCATGTTTCTGATAAGGATAACCTTACCATTTATTTTCACGCTGTTGTATCCAAGCGTTTCAAGTTGGACCCCTTAAATGACGTGGTTTGTTTGAAATCTGGAAGTCTTTTTGAGACCTGGGATACAAATGGATTGAAAATGGAAATCACAGGGTAAGGTAAAAAATGTTTGCCCTTTGTTGGCACTAATGTATTTAATGTTTAGTAATTGATGTGACTTTTCAATTCACTTACTTTTCTTATCATTGACTCTGATTAGTGTGTCCTAAGCAAGTCATTGTATTATGTGTTTCTGTAACCTGTTTTTCGAGTGATAGTGTGAAACAGTTGTCCGAGAATAAACATTGTAATTTCATACTCAATATGAGCCAGAAACCTCATTTAAAAAATGTTGCATATTTTTCATCATCCACTTTAAAGGGATTTAAGAGGGAATGGATTTCTTGTTGAAGGACGAATGGTGACCTCTAAAAAGAATGTTGGTGTCTCCATACCTTACAAGTATGTTGTCTACAAGAGGAAAGACAACTCATATGAGGAGAAATATGAGCACATCTACCTAAAGGATGCAGAGCAACATGTCAACAGGTGCCTATTCGTCAAAGAGGATCTTTTGACACTTGACGGTAATGCTTGACTATTATATTACTAACAAGACACCACACACACACACACACACACACACACACACACACACACACACACACACACACACACACACACACACACACACACACACAAACACACACACTATGCTAATCAGGGTGCCTTTTCTACTTCTATGTGGAATGTATATGAAATGACATTGAACCCATAAATATTATACTGATCCATTTGTCTTATTTATTTTTTGTCATAGGGGAGTGGCACCAATATGATGATATCATACGCTCGGAACCTGACCAAAGTTGGAAGTCACGCTTCAAAAGCTGGATTGCATGGTGGGATGTCTACAAGGAAAAGGTAGTGGCGGGCAGGCAGCTGGCTGGAAAGGTGATGCTGGAAAACATTTTTAATCTACTTCAAACATGGAGTGACGTGAACATTAGGAACTTCTTTACTCAACTCCAGCAGTTCTTCACCAATTACAAATCCCCCTTCGTCCATGTGGATGGTTCAAAGACATGGGATCTGCAGTATGGAGAAGAACAGGTAGATTCGCTTGCCTATTTTGAGGAACTGTCATTAAGTAGCTTTTATGAACGAAATTGATATATAACTTGTGTTCATAAATGCTTTTATATGTATTGTTAACCGCATTTTATGAAGATAAACAAATTAAAATGTGTGTTGCTTGTTAAACAGTCACCTTGCCATTGTTTCAGCCTATCAGCTATTCTGTCAGCCATATTGTTATTTACATGTTGATGGCTCAATCGGCAAATACTTAGGAGTTGTTATCGTATTAATGTAAATGTAAGGAATCTTTATTGTACATTCCTTTTTTCAGGTGAAAACCCTTTTGAAACAGTTCATGCAGCAAGCTATAGATGGAGAGATCCAAAAGGGGAACGAGAAGCGTGAGGATTTTTTCTCTGATCCTCTGAAATTAGGAGTTATTATCCTGATTGTCCACATCAATTACAGTTTAGATGTCAGTGTACATATTTCTAAACTGTGTGAGTTGCTCTGCCTGCCTAAAAAGCCAAGAGAGGTTTTCCTTGCACACTGGACAGAGTTCACACAAGGGCTACCAGGTGACATCAGGTAGGAAATCATTTTCTTTCCTCACTCACCGAAAGTAAAGACCTTCCTAATGTTTCTAATCCAATGAATATTGACAAAATGTAAATATCTTGAACTGAAGATGGATGTTGTCTACTTTCTCCTTCAGGGTTTCGGAGGCAATTGAGACACTATGCAACTTTGCAAGAGAACAGAGAGTTGAGAAGTGGGTCTTGGTTATCCCCCTCCTGCATCTGCTTAGAGGGGAGAGCAAGCCATTTGAGGCTGTTCCGCTGGCCATGAATACAAAGTTGGATATCTGGGCGGGGCTGAAAGGGATCAAAGCACCAGAAGGCCACACAGACTCGGTGTTTGAAACACAGGGATTAAGGTAATTGGCAAGGCTTCACTTACGATTCATTTGGAATTAATGGACAATAAAATGGTTACGTCTGAACCAATTACAACAACAGGTTGAAAAGAAAGTAATACAAGTAATAGTAGTAGTAGTAGTAGTAGTAGTAGTAGTAGTAGCAGTTCAATACAAATCCTATAAGTATACCTAGAATCATATCTTTCACATTGCAGTCCAGATCTTAATTATAAGTCTACTTTATTATTTAACCAACAATTCTAATATTTATCCTATTAACACTATGTATGTTTAGTCCATAGTCCTGTTTTAAATCTCAGAGTTTTGCCTTCTTGAAAATTAGGGATTCCATCCAAATAATGGAAAAGCACAAACACCTTGTGGCGATGGACTGTCTCGTTGCTCGCTCTTGGATGTCTCTGTTGGGGCTGGATAACTTGTTCAGCTATGCATCAAGCATCCCTCTTGATGTCTTGGACACTCTTCACTACCTCCAGTTTAGACTGACTTCCGTGGAGGACTTTAAACATGAGGTACATATGTCCCTTCCTTTTGAAAAGTGAAAAAGTGTTTTGTATTTCTTTATTGTGCATTAGTTTTATGTCATACTCAACTGTACGAGTTCATGTGACTGCACTAAAAAGGTATGCTAAAAATTTAAATTTGATTTATTAGATCGTACCTCTTACAACATGCTATTATTAAGTTACTGTGTGTGTGTGTGTGTGTGTGTGTGTGTATATATACATACATACATACATACATACATACAGTGCCTTCAGAAAGTATTCAGACCCCTTGACCTTTTCCACATTTTGCTATATTACAGCCTTAATCTAAAAATGATTAAATAAACATATTTCATCAGCAATCTACACACAATACCCCATAACGACAATGCGAAAACAGGTTTTAAGAAATGTTAGCAAATGTATAAAAAACAAAATAAATAAAAAACCTTATTTACATAAGTATTCAGACCCTTTGCTATGAGACTTGAAGTTGAGCTCAGGTGCATCCTGCTTTCCATTGATCATCCTTGAGATGTTTCTACAACTTGATTGGAGTCCATCTGTGGTAAATTCAATTGATTGGACATGATTTGGAAAGGCACACACCTGTCTATATAAGGTCCCACAGTTGACAGTGCATGTCAGAGCAAAAACCAAGCCATTGAAGGTCACCAAGAACACAGTTCTTAAATGGAAGAAGTTTGTAACCACCAAGACTCTTCCTAGAGCTGGCTGCCCGGCCAAACTGAGCAATCGGGGAGGTGACCAAGAACCCGATGGTCACTCTAACAGAGCTCCATAGACAAGTTTACGCGCTGTATCCCGGGTGGCGCCATAACTCTACACAAATGCATTTCATTTCCGCCGGAAGTTGTTGGCACAACGTCTGCCGGTGTAAACACAGCGATGTCGACGCTAGCTTGGGAACACGGTTCTACTACTATGCCCCAACCCGTCAAGGAGCGGAGGGGGAGGAACTTGCAAGGGACTATTTGGAAACTTTGGGCAACAGCATTGAAACCAAAGGCTTAGTGGTGTGCGAAAAGGAACCGTGGCTTGCAGCATCTCCCGATGGAGTGATAAACAACGACATTCTGTTGGAGATCAAATCACCTGTGATGGGAAACAAGTCACTTGCAGAATTTTTGGCAACAAAGAACTGCGAAATCACAACTGTGGCAAACGGAGATAGGGTAGATTACCATATTGCCTGCAATGGTCCAAAAGGCTACTACATGCAGGTACAAATTGGGATGCACTTCACAGGGCTTCAGCACTCCAAGTTGGTGATCTGGAACAAAACTGAGCACCTAGAAATCGAAGTACCCTACGACCAAGGCTTTGTCCAGGGGCATATCATAAGGCTGCGCACCATCTACTTTGCCCACATGCTCCCGAAAATTGTTGATGATTTTGTTGAGGGAAGGTTACAGTTCTGCAGTAAATATCTCAGCATTTTAAAACCAAAATAAACTGCCTTATTTAGGTCATGCCCACAGGAGCCAACAGATGTCCATTGTTTACATGATCTCTTTATGCTGTGCAATATATCAGTGTGCCTACTGTTTGAGTGAAAATAAAGTTTGATGTAATTTCAATCCTTAGAGTGCTACAATTTATTTTAACACAGTTCATAATTCATAGTAAGCTCATACTGTACATAAATAACACTGGATTAATTAATTGTTTTGAGGAAACTAAACAAATGGCTTCAACAAGAAAGATTGCGTGTTTAATCTTAACAGGTATTAAAAAGTAAAATACAAAAGCAGCCCACACAATTACATCACTATGAAAATATTCATATATAATATTAAAAAATACAATGCACGCAGTATTTGTTGTGTTTATCTGTATTTAATGAACATCATGGCTGGGTGTTGGTAGACAGGGACACAGGGCAAGATTCTAAACCTCACTGATCAGTGGACTCTTCAGGTTAACTAGGCCAGCACAGATGGTTAAGATGTTGTCCAGTTTCGGTGCCATGCTGATGGGAACATTCTGGGATAAAATCTTAAACACCTTCAGTCTCTGGATTGCTCTTTCCACATGTATGCGGACATTGGCTACTCGCCTGGTGCGTGTCGTCTCCTCATTGGTCAACTGATTGCGCCTGTAGGTGAAAGCAGGGATGTTCAAACTGACCCTTCTCTCATCAAGCAAGTCTCGAATGGTGAACCCACGGTCCGCCATGACCTCATCACCAGCCCTCAGATAGTCTAGGAACCCACTGTCCATGGTGATAAACTTATAGCTGCTTCTGCCAGCATAGGCATCAGATATAAACATGATTAGCCCATTAGGGGCCACAGCGACAAGATATTTCACAGTGTTGCGTGATTTATACTGGCTGAAAGTGTCACTCCTTGAGTCATGGTTTGTGGCTCTCTGCATGGCACTTTCGGCACAGTCAATGATGCAGGTGGTTCGAGGGTAGTTCCTCTGAAATGACAAGGGCATGGTGGCACGAATGGTCTCTCTTGGAAGCCAGGGGATCAGGACTTTGAACTGTTCACCCATCACGTCAATCCAGTGACTAATCACAATGCTTGCCATGGATGTAGACACATTGAAGCGGTGAGCAATATCTCCTAATATTAGGTTTAGTTTTAGTTTCATCAACGTCATAAGTATTTGGTCAACAACAGGAAGGGTAATTGATGGCTTACTGAAAGGCAACAACACCGTCACCAGTGTGAAGAATTGAACCATAAGCACTCCTGTATACAGCCGGGACCTAGCATCATCAATGACCGTGGTGCTGGTCACAGTAGGACCCATTTCTGCCTCGCACTGTGTGGCCTTGTCTACTTTAACAGACTGTGTTGAACAGTAAATGTGATCAATATGTGACGGATCCTCCCATTGGGTCTGGGCATCTCGAAATGTTGGTGTAGCAGGCTCGGCCTCACAGGTTTCTGGAGCATCTAAAAAGGGGAAGAGAAAACATGGATGGAGCAAAATTAATGCAGGCATAGAGTCCTCTCACTACAAACATCACAATGGAAAAATGTGTACTACAACATTGCACTCACACGCACACACACAATCATCATCACAACAGCCTGCCACCTTGCATTGTATTTATGATGTAGACTAAGGCACATGCAGGCAGGCACACACACACACACACACACACACACACACACACACACACACACACAATTAATGATGTAGCTATCGTGGGCATTGTTTGTCCCATCTCCAAAACAATCAACTGCCTTAGCAAAATACCGGTAGCAATGTTAATGTATGACAACTTCTTCATAATTAACAGTATTGTCAGCTTCATAGCTAAAGTTGCTGAACTTACCCTCAGATTCAAGTCTGCGTTTCTTTATCTGGGAGGAGGCAGTGGTCCGCTGGGTGAGTTGACGCCTATTTGGCTGGGGAGGGCGATTGTATCCCAACCACAACTCTGGGAAAGGATTATCCTTGGTATGTTTTTGGTCAACAAAGTGATAGGAACAAACAAAAACGTTGAGGGGTGGTTTCTTTAGATTCAATGCCTTCAGCCAGGTCCTTGATTCCGAGTCAGTATCAGGCTTGCGAAAAAATATAAACAATGGAGCGCATGGACATTGCCTCTTTGTAGCTGGTTTGTGGTCATAGCACTCTCTATCTAACCACTCGTTCAGGTGCTTTCTCGAGTTTTTGCAACCAACTACCGCACACGTCGTTCCCGAACCACTTTTCTTCATGTTGTATTTGTAATTTTTATATCCTCTTTGTCACTGCGATATCAGTGCTTTGTCGGCACAACGGAGCTAGCTAGCAAAACAAACCCAGCCCGGCAGAACGGAACTGGATTGCATCGACGGGAGGAGTTCAGGAAGTAGAGCGGAAACGGCTCAAAAACTTGTCTATAGTTCCTCTTTGGAGAGGGGAGAACCTTCCAGAAGGACAACCATCTCTGCAGCACTCCACCAATCAGGCCTTTATGGTAGAGTGGCCAGACGGAAGCCACTCCTCAGTAAAAGGCACATGATAGGCCGCTTGGAGTTTGCCAAAAGGCACCTAAAGACTCTCAGACCATGAGAAACAAGATTATCTGGTCTGATGAAACCAAGATTGAACTCTTTGGCCTGAATGCCAAGTGTCACGTCTGGAGGAAACCTGGCAACAGGACCTCAGACTGAGGCAATGGTTCAACCTTCCAACAGGAAAACGACCCGAAGCACACAGCCAAGACAACGCAGGCGTTGAGAGTCTTTAGGTGGTTTCGGGACAAGTCTCTGAATGTCCTTGAGTGGCCCAGCCAGAGCCCGGACTTGAACCCAATCGAACATCTCTGAAGAGACCTGAAAATAGCTGTGCAGCAACACTCCCCATCCAACCTGACAGAGCTTGAGAGGATCTGCAGAGAAGAATGGGATAAATTCCCCAAATACAGGTGTGCCAAGCTTGTAGTGTCATACCCAAGAAGACTCGATGCTGTAATCGCTGCCAAAGGTGCTTCAACAAAGTACTGAGTAAAGCGTCTGAATACTTATGTAAATGTGATATTTAATTATAAATTAGCAAACATTTCTAAACATGTTTTTGCTTTTTCATTATGGGGTAGTGTGTGTAGATTGATGAGGAATTAAAAAACAAAAAATATATTTTAGAATAAGGCTGTAACGTAACAAAATGTGGAAAAAGTCAAGGGGTCTGAATACTTTCCGAAGGCACTGTATGGCTTGCGAAAGTATTCACTCCCCTTGGCATTTTTCCTATTTTGTTGCCTTACAACCTGGAATTAAAATACATTTTTGGGGGGTTTGTATAAATTGATTTACACAACAAGCCTACCACTTTGAAGATGCAAAATACTTTTTTGTGTGAAACAAACAGGAAATAAGACCAAAAAACTGAAAACTTGAGAGTGCATAACTATTCGCCCCCCCAAAGTCAATACTTTGTAGAGCCACCTTCAGCAGCAATTACAGCTGCAAGTCTCTTGGGGTATGTCTCTATAAGCTTGGCACATCTAGCCACTGGGATTTTTGCCCATTCTTTAAGGCAAAACTGCTCCAGCTCCTTTACATTTACATTTACGTCATTTAGCAGACGCTCTTATCCAGAGCGACTTACAAATTGCTGCATTCACCTTATAGCTAGTGGGATAACCACTTTACAATATGTTTATTTTTTTGAGTGACTCCGCTGTCCTGGTGTCGTGAGGGAGCTTGTTCCACCATTGGGGTGCCAGAGCAGCGAACAGTTTTGACTGGGCTGAGCGGGAACTATGCTTCCACAGAGGTAGTGGGGCCAGCAGGCCAGAGGTGGATGAACGCAATGCCCTCGTTTGGGTGTAGGGACTGATCAGAGCCTGAAGGTACGGAGGTGCCGTTCCCCTCACAGCTCCGTAGGCAAGCACCATGGTCTTGTAGGAGATGCGAGCTTCAACTGGAAGCCAGTGGAGTGTGCGGAGGAGCGGGGTGACGTGAGAGAACTTGGGAAGGTTGAACACCAGACGGGCTGCGGCATTCTGGATGAGTTGTAGGGGTTTAATGGCACAGGCAGGGAGCCCAGCCAACAGCGAGTTGCAGTAATCCAGACGGGAGATGACAAATGCCTGGATTAGGACCTGTGCCGCTTCCTATGTAAGGCAGGGTCGTACTCTCCCAATGTTGTAGAGCATGAAACCTACAGGATCGGGTCACCGCCTTGATGTTAGCGGAGAACGACAGGGTGTTGTCCAGGGTCACGCCAAGGCTCTTTGCACTCTGGGAGGAGGACACAACGGAGTTGTCAACCGTGATGGCGAGATCATGGAACGGGCAGTCCTTCCCCGGGAGGAAGAGCAGCTCCGTCTTGCCGAGGTTCAGCTTGAGGTGGTGATCCGTCATCCACACTGATATGTCTGCCAGACATGCAGAGATGTGATTCGCCACCTAGTTATCAGAAGGGGGAAAGGAGAAGATTAGTTGTGTGTCGTCTGCGTAGCAATGATAGGAGAGGCCATGTGAGGATATGACAGAGCCATAGGAGAGGGCCTAGAACTGAGCCCTGGGAGACACCAGTGGTGAGAGCACGTGGTGCGGAGACAGATTCTTGCCATGCCACTTGGTAGGAGCGACCTGTCAGGTAGGACGCAATCCAAGGGTGAGCCGCGCCGGAGATTCCCAACTCGGAGAGGTTGGAGAGGAGGATCTGATGGTTCACAGTATCAAAGGCAGCAGACAGGTCTAGAAGGACAAGAGCAGAGGAGAGAGAGTTAGCTTTAGCAGTGCGTGACACAGAGAAGAGCAGTCTCAGTTGAATGACCAGTCTTGAAACCTGACTGGTTTGGATCAAGAAGGTCATTCTGAGAGAGATAGCAAGAGAGTTGGCTAGAGACGGCACGCTCAAGAGTTTTGGAGATAAAAGAAAGAAGGGATACTGGTCTGTAGTTGTTGACATCGGAGGGATCGAGTGTAGGTTTTTTGAGAAGGGGTGCAACTCTCGCTCTCTTGAAGACGGAAGGGACATAGCCAGCGGTCAAGGATGAGTTGATGAGCGAGGTGAGGTAAGGGAGAAGGTCTCCGGAAATGGTCTGGAGAAGAGAGGAGGGGATAGGGTCAAGTGGGCAGGTTGTTGGGCGGCCGGCCGTCACAAGTCTCAAGATTTCATCTGGAGAGAGAGGGGAGAAAGAAGTCAAAGCATAGGGTAGGGCAGTGTGAGCAGGACCAGCAGTGTCATTTGACTTAACAAACGAGGATCGGATGTCGTCAACCTTCTTTTCAAAATGGTTGACGAAGTCATCCACAGAGAGGGAGGGGGGGGGGGGGGGATTCAGCAGGGAGGAGAAGGTGGCAAAGAGCTTCCTAGGGTTAGAGGCAGATGCTTGGAATTTAGAGTGGTAGAAAGTGGCTTTAGCAGCGGAAACAGAGGAAGAAAATGTAGAGAGGAGGGAGTGAAAAGATGCCAGGTCCGCAGGGACTACTCCAGCTCCTTCAAGTTGGATGGGTTCCGCTGGTGTACAGCAATCTTTAAGTCATACCACATATTCTCAATTGGATTGAGGTCTGGGCTTTGACTAGGCCATTCCAAGACATTTAAATGTTTCCCATTAAACCACTTGAGTGTTGCTTTAGCAGTATGCTTAGGGTCATTGTCCTGCTGGAAGGTGAACCTCCGTCCCAGTCTCAAATCTCTGGAAGACTGAAACAGGTTTCCCTCAAGAATGTCCCTGTATTTAGCGCCATCCATCATTCCTTCAATTATTTTTATTTTATTTTATTTGTATTTCGCCTTTATTTAACCAGGTAAGCCAGTTGAGAACAAGTTCTCATTTACAACTGCGACCTGGCCAAGATAAAGCAAAGCAGTGCGGTAAAAACAACAACAACACAGAGTTACATATGGAATAAACAAAACGTACAGTCAATAAGGAATACAAGTAATCCTTCTACCCCCCCCCCCCATACCCTACCCCCCCAACAAATAAAAATAAAATAATAAAAAAGGGAAAAAATTAGATACTAAATTAAATAAATAAAAAGCAAAATGAACATACAAATACAAAACAATATATATATAAAACACATGAAAATTAAAAATATACTCGAAAAAATATACATATATAAAAATTTGAAATACATTTTTTAAATATAATACAAATTAAAAATAAAATTAAAAATAAAGTTAAAAAAATAATAAATTGTAAAGTGGTTGTCCCACTGGCTATCATAAGGTGAATGCACCAATTTGTAAGTCGCTCTGGATTACATTTTACATTACATTTTAGTCATTTAGCAGTCATTTATCCAGAGCGACTTACAGGAGCAATTAGGGTTAAGTGCCTTGCTCAAGGGCACATTTACGTCATTTAGCAGACGCTCTTATCCAGAGCGACTCACCAATTGGATAAGAGCGTCTGCTAAATGACATAAATGTAAATGTAATAACACAATAGAAAATCTATATACAGTGTGTGCAAATTCTGACCAGTTTCCCAGTCCCTGCCGATGAAAAACATGGTGTTCTCGGGGTGATGAGATGTGTTGGGTTTGCGCCAGACATAGCGGTTTCCTTGATGGCTAAAAAGCTCAATTTTAGTCTCATCTGACCAGGGTACCTTCTTCCATATGTTTGGGGAGTCTCCTACATGGCTTTTGGCGAACACCAAACGTGTTTGCTTATTTTTTTCTTTAAGCAATGGCTTTTTTCTGGCCACTCTTCTGTAAAGCCCAGCTCTGTGGAGTGTACGGCTTAAAGTGGTCCTATGGACAGATACTCCAATCTCCGCTGTGGAGCTTTGCAGCTCCTTCAGGGTTATCTTTGGTCTCTTTGTTGCCTCTCTGATTAATGCCGTTCTTGCCTGGTCCGTGAGTATTGGTGGGCGGCCCTCTCTTGGCAGGTTTGTTGTGGTGCCATATTCTTTCCATTTTTTAATAATGGATTTAATGGTGCTCCGTGGGATGTTCAAAGTTTCTGATATTTTTTTATAACCCAACCCTGATCTGTACTTCTCCACAACTTTGTCCCTGACCTGTTTGGAGAGCTCCTTGGTCTTCATGGTGCCGGTTGCTTAGTGGTGCCCCTTGCTTAGTGGTGTTGCAGACTCTGGGGCCTTTCAGAACAGGTGTTTACAGTTGAAGTCGGAAGTTTACATACACTTAGGTTGGAATCATTAAAACTTGTTTTTCAACCACTCCACTAATTTCTTGTTAACAAACTATAGTTTTGCCAAGTCGGTTAGGACATCTACTTTGTGCATGACACAAGTAATTTTTCCAACAATTGTTTACAGACAGATTATTTCACTTATAATTCACTGTATCACAATTCCAGTAGGTCAGAAGTTTACAAACACTAAGTTGACTGTACCTTTAAACAGCTTGGAAAATTCCAGAAAATGATGTCATGGCTTTAGAAGCTTCTGATAGGCTAATTGACATAATTTGAGTCAATTGGAGGTGTACCTGTGGATGCATTTCAAGGCCTACCTTCAAACTCAGTGCCTCTTTGCTTGACATCATGGGAAAATCAAAAGAAATCAGCCAAGACCTCAGAAAAGAAATTGCAGACCTCCACAATTCTGGTTCATTCTTGGGAGAAATTTCCAAACACCTGAAGGTACCATGTTCATCTGTACAAACAATAGTACGCAAGTATAAACACCATGGGACCACCCAGCCGTCATACCGCTCAGGAAGGAGACGCGTTCTGTCTCCTAGAGATGAACGTACTTTGGTGCGAAAAGTGCAAATCAATCCCAGAACAACAGCAAAGGACCTTGTGAAGATGCTGGAGGAAACAGGTACACAAGTATCTATATCCACAGTAAAACGAGTCCTATATCGACATAACCTGAAAGGCCGCTCAGCAAGGAAGAAGCCACTGCTCCAAAACCACCATAAAAAAGCCAGACTATTGTTTGCAACTGCATTAGGGGACAAAGATCATACTTTTTGGAGAAATGTCCTCTGGTCTGATGAAACAAAAATAGAATTGTTTGGCCATAATGACCATCGTTATGTTTGGAGGAAAAAGGTGATGCTTGCAAGCCGAAGAACACCATCCCAACCATGAAGCACGGGGGTGGCAGCATCATTCTGTGGGGGTGCTTTGCTGCAGGAGGGACTGGTGCACTTCACAAAATAGATGGAATCATGAGGAAGGAAAATGATGTGGATATATTGAAGCAACATCTCAAGACATCAGTCAGGAAGTTAAAGCTTGGTCGCAAATGGGTCTTCCAAATGGACAATGACTCCAAGCATACTTCCAAAGTTGTGGCAAAATGGCTTAAGGACAACAAAGTCAAGGTATTGGAGTGGCCATCACAAAGCCCTGACCTCAATCTTATAGAAAATGTGTGTGCAGAACTGAAAAAGCGTGTGCGAGCAAGGAGGCCTACAAACCTGATTCAGTTACACCAGCTCTGTCAGGAGGAATGGGCCAAAATTCACCCAACTTATTGTGGGAAGCTTGTGGAAGGCTACCCGAAACATTTGACCCAAGTTAAACAATTTAAAGGCAATGCTACCAAATACTAATTGAGTGTATGTAAACTTCTGACCCACCGGGAATGTGATGAAAGAAATAAAAGCTGAAATAAATCATTCTCTCTACTATTATTCTGACATTTCACATTCTTAAAATAAAGTGGTGATCCTAACTGTCCTAAAACAGGGAATTTGTACTAGGATTAAATGTCAGGAATTGTGAAAAACTGAGTTGCAATGTATTTGGCTAAGGTGTATGTAAATTTCCGACTTCAACTGTATATACTGAGATCATATGACAGATAATGTGACACTTAGATTGCACAAAGGTGGACTTTATTTAACTAAATATGTGACTTCTGAAGGTAATTGGTTGCACTTGATCTTATTTAGGGAATTCATAGCAAAGGGGGTGAATACATATGCACGCACCACCTTTCCGTTATTTATTTTTTTGACTTTTTTGAAACAAGTTATTTTTTTCATTTCACTTCACCAATTTGGACTATTTTGTGTATGTCCATTACATGAAATCCAAATAAAAATCAATTTAAATTACAGGTTGTAATGCAACAAAATAGGAAACACGCCAAGGGGGATGAATACTTTTGCAAGGCGCTGTATTTGTGTGTGTTTACATTGTTATTTGCAAAAATCATTAATGCCGTTCTGTCATACCTTCCGCCATTCTTTTTACTGACAGGCTGTGAATGATTTGTTGTCACATCTCTTCAGCAAAGTTAAGGAACAACGGCACAGGTAACACCTGTCTCAAACAAACACAATATTTAGAGTTGTTCTCAATTCCATCTGAATAGATATCAGTTCAGCAAAGGAATTCAAATTGAAATACATGAAGTGATAATTGTCTGTTATTTACCACAAGGATTAGACAGACTAGTCTTGCAGCTCCTCACCATGACAAGTTTCAAGGTTGACATAAAATGCTTGTTCACCATCACTAACCACCATGTTGTTTTCAGCCATGATGACAGATATGGGGACTTTTGCCTTAAAGCAGCTGTGAGGCTTCTGGAGACCATTTGTAAGAATATGAAAAATGATTTGGACCATGGGATTCCTTTGGTTTGCCTGGATCTTATCAGTGTGATTGCAGAAACGGCTGGTGTCTCCCATCTCCAGGTATATCCGAAAACAACCATGAATTCAATCTTTGCTCTTTGCTCTAAAAATAAAAAAATATGTTTACGTTTTAATAATCTCATAACAACTCAGAATAATTAAGAAAAGAGTAGGCAGATGAATAATGAAGAAAAGAGTAGGCAGATGAATAATGAAGAAAAGAGTAGGCAGATGAATAATGAAGAAAAGAGTAGGCAGATGAATAATGAAGAAAAGAGTAGGCAGATGAATAATGAAGCTCATGATCTTTACTCCAGGTGGACATACAGTGATACAAACTGATGTACAGTTGAAGTCGGAAGTTGACATACACCTTAGCCAAATACATTTAAACTCAGTTTTTCATAATTCTTGACATTTAATCCTATAAGTTGGGTGAATTTTGGCCCATTCCTCCTGACAGAGCTGGTGTAACTGAGCCAGGTTTGTAGGCCTCCTTGCCCGCACACACTTTTTCAGTTCTGCCCAGAAATGTTCTATAGGATTGAGGTCAGGGCTTTGTGATGGCCACTCCAATACCTTGACTTTGTTGTCCTTAAGCCATTTTGCCACAACTTTGGAAGTATGCTTGGGGTCATTGTCCATTTGGAAGACCCATTTGCGACCAAGCTTTAACTTCCTGACTGATGTCTTGAGATGTTGCTTCAATATATCCACATAATTTTCCTTCCTCATGATTCCATCTATTTTGTGAATTGCACCAGTCCCTCCTGCAGCAAAGCACCCCCACAGCATGATGCTGCCACCCCCGTGCTTTACGGTTGGGATGGTGTTCTTCGGTTTGCAAGTCATCCCCTTTTTCCTCCGATGGTCATTATGGCCAAACAGTTCTATTTTTGTTTCATCAGACCAGAGGACATTTCTCCAAAAAGTACGATCTTTGTCCCCATGTGCAGTTGCAAACCGTAGTCTGGCTTTTTTATGGCGGTTTTGGAGCAGTGGCATCTTCCTTGCTGAGCGGCCTTTCAGGTTATGTCGATATAGGACTCGTTTTACTTTGGATATAGATACTTTTGTACCTGTTTCCTCCAGCATCTTCACAAGGTCCTTTGCTGCCGTTTTACAGCCCTCTAACCAACCCTCTAACCCAGGGGTCCCCAAACTTTTTCCTGTGAGGGCCACATAACTTTTCTCTTCTCTGATGGGGGGCCGGTGTCAGTTTGTAACAGAAAAAGTGTGACGATCGTAGGGGAGCTTAAAAAATTTATTGTTTTCCAGAAAGCCACACATAACCAAATAACCCTTTCCAGGTTCTTTACAGAAAAAAAGTCAGGAAACAAATAATAACACTATTAATGAAATAAATAATAACTAAATAACCCTCTCTGAGTTCTTCACAGAAAAAACAGGAAATAAATAACACTATTTATGAAATAAATAATAACTAAATAACTCTCTCTGGGTTCTTCATAGAAAAAAAAGCCATGGAACATTAACTTTCTGTTGTGCCATGCACAATCTTAACAGATAAAAGTTCAGCTCAGTTGTCAGAGCAGAATCTCTCTGACACATATGAGCAGTCTCTTAAAGTTCTTGTGTTCCTTCCTTATAATCCTTTTGTAGGTTCCAGTAGGCTTGTAGACACCGCTGTTTGCAGCTCTCTCTCATCAACTTCCCTGTGAAAACCACAAAGGAAGCAGGTTGAGAAACTGAACTAAGTGATACAGCACCTACACAGCACAATACATTTCACTACCAGTATGGTTGTAAAGATGGATTTTATCCCAGTAGATTTTATTATGATTATATTTGTTTATGCTCAGAATGACTCATTCAAGTCAGAAAAGTGAGCTTACCTATGTATGTTCATCAGTGTGAACTGTGGGCCTGCATCTGGCTGGTGAGAAGTTGAATATCAGGTTCCATTCTAGTTACAGCCAGTCTCAAGCACTGATGCAAATGTTCATCTGTCAATCTTGATCTCATCGGAGTTTTCAGCAGTTTCATGCGAGAAAAGGTTTTCTCGCAGATATACGTGCTGCCAAAAACTGTGGACATTTTCATTGCGTGTTTTTTGATGTTTGGATATGTGTCGTTTGGGAGGGCGGCATAGAAGTCAATGAGACTGTTGGGCTTGAATGCGTCTTTCAGAACATCACAGTTCTGTAACTCAGCCAACTCAAACTGATATGAAGGCTGGGCTTCATCAATGTCGGCAACAAAGGGGTTCTGAAAAAGACGGATTTCTTTTGCATGAACATGTAGTTCACTGAATCGCACACCGAACTCCGCCTTCAGCATTTCCAGTGCTTCCACGCACTTTTCAGCTGGGAACGGGACCGCTGGGTTCTCTGTCGACAGGTTTTGGGTAGCAGGAAGATGGACGAAGTTGCGCTTTTTCACTTGTTCCAAAAGCAGCGCTAATTTCACCTCAAATGCTTTTATGTGTGAATACATGTCGCAAATGAGTTTCCCCTCGCCTTGTAGCTGCAAGTTAAGGCTGTTAAGTATTTCTGTCACGTCTGTTAAAAATGCGAGGTGCCATTTCCATTCTGGGTCGATCAGCTCTGGGACCGTTTTGTCTTTTAAATGAAGAAATGCGTTAATTTCGGGTAGCAGCTCGTAAAAACGCCTCAAAACTCTGCCCCGGCTCAGCCATCGGACCTCTGTGTAGTACAGCACATCTCCGTGCGTAGACTCCAGTTCAGACAGGAATTATTGGAACTGCCTGTGTTTAAGTCCCTTTGCTCTGATGAAGTTTATGCACGACACCACAACCTTCATTACAGAATCCCACGTCAACACTTTGCAGCACAGTGCTTGCTGGTGAATTAGGCAGTGGACTCGTAGCGGGGCGGTGAGACCCCTTTTTTCCAACTCCCGGTTCATGCGTCCTATTAGACCGCGAGTTTCGCCCACCATGCTAGGAGCCCCGTCAGTCGTGATGCTAGCTAGCTTTGACCAGTCCAGGTCCAACTTCTCCATGGTTTGGCACACTTTGTCAAAAATATCCTCTCCCGTTGTAGTCCCTTTGAGACTTTGGAGGGCTGCCAGCTCCTCGCATATCTCAAAGTTTGCGCTAACTTCACGAATAAAAATGAGCAGTTGCGCTGTGTCTTGCACGTCCGTGCTCTCATCCAGTGCTAATGAAAAAAGGTCAAATTCTTTCGTCTTCTGCTGCAGCTGGGCATATACATTACTCCCGATTTCTTCAACGCGTCTGGTGATTGTACTCGCCGACAGACTTACGGCATTAAATGCATCTTTCTTCTCGGGACACACCTCCTCCGCGACAGCATCCATACATTTCTTAACAAACTCTCCGTCAGTGAAAGGCTTACCGCTGCTTGCTATCAGTTTAGCAACCCGAAAGCTGGCCCGAACGGATGCCTGGTTCAGCTGAGCTTGGCGTACAAATGTATTCTGCTGAGATAGTAGTCCACTTTTTAGCTTTGAGAGTTTGTCTGCTCGTATTTGGCCTTGCAAGCTATCGTACTTGTCTTTGTGACGGGATTCATAGTGTCGGCGAAGATTGTATTCTTTGAATACCGCCACCGTCTCTTGACAGATGAGACAAACAGCCTTTTCTTTGCATTGAACAAAAAAATAATCGTTTGTCCACTGCAGGTTAAATACCCTGCATTCTGAATCAATTTTTCTCTTACCTAACCTTTTCGCCATTATTCCGTTCTCTCTTTGACAGGGCCGGGCCTAGGATTTTTTTTCTGGAGGCCAAATAGGAAAAAAATCCGATAGCGTCTCTGGTATTGTTCAGAGGGCCGGGCCAAATGTGCTGACGGGCCGTATTCGGCCCGCGGGCCGTAGTTTGGTGACCACTGCTCTAACCAATTGTACTATTATGTGTGTTTTTCCGCGTTATTTGTAATTTATTTTGTACATAATGTTTCTGCCATCGTCTCTTATAACCAAAAAGAGCTTCTGGATATCAGGACAGCGATTACTCACCTCGCATTGGACGAAGATTTTTTCTTCAACGAGGCGGCCGCGAAGGATATCATACAGACACCCGACAAGGCCCAAATCCCCGTCATTCGCGTGAGGAAGAGACGGAGATATCGCGGACGCAGATCCGGGTGCCTTGTAAGGATCCGACGGCGAGCGAGTAAACTGCCTCTTCCATCAATCCTATTAGCCAACGTTCAAGCTTTTGAGAATAAAATGGACGATTTAAGATTACGGTTATCCTACCAACGGGACATTCAAAACTGTAATATCTTATGTTTCACGGAGTCGTGGCTGAACGACAACAATGATAACATTCAGCTAGCAGGCTATACGCTACATCGGCAGGACAGAACGGCTGACTCTGGTAAGACAAGGGGTGGCGGTCTGTGTATATTTGTAAACAACAGCTGGTGCACAAAATCAAATACTAAGGAAGTCTCGAGGTTTTGCTCGCCTGAGGTAGAGTATCTTATGATAAGCTGTAGACAACACTATTTACCAAGAGAGTTTTCATCTATATTTTTCATAGCTGTCTATTTACCACCACAAACCAATGCTGGCATTAAGATTGCACTGAATGAGTTGTACAAGGCCATTAATCAACAGGAAAACGCTCATCCAGATGCAGCGCTCCTAGTGGCCGGGGACTTTAATGCAGGGAAACTTAAATCCGTTCTACCTAATTTCTACCAGCATGTTAAATGTGCAACCAGGGGGAAAAAAACTCTAGACCACCTTTACTCCACACACAGAGACGCATACAAAGCTCTCCCTCGCCCTCCATTTGGCAAATCTGACCATAACTCTATCCTCCTTATTCCTGCTTATAAGCAAAAACTGAAGCAGGAAGCACCAGTGATTCGGTTAATAAAAAAGTGGTCAGATGACGCAGATGCTAAGCTACAGGACTGTTTTGCTAGCACAGACTGGAACATGTTCCGGGATTCTTCAGACAGCATTGAGGAGTACACCACATCAGTCACTGGCTTCATCAATAAGTGCATCGATGATGTCGTCCCCACAGTGACCGTACGTACATACCCCAACCAGAAGCCATGGATTACAGGAAACATCCGCACTGAGCTAAAGGGTAGAGCTGCCGCTTTCAAGGAACGGGACTCTAACCCGGACGCTTATAAGAAATCCCGCTATGACCGCCGACAAACCATCAAACAGGCAAAGAGTCAATACAGGTCTAAGATTGAATCATACTACACTGGCTCTGACGCTTGTCGGATGTGGCAGGGCTTGAAAACTATTACAGACTACAAAGGGAAGCACAGCCGCGAGCTGCCCAGTGACACAAGCCTACCAGACGAGCTAAACCACTTCTATGCTCGCTTCGAGGCAAGCAACACTGAAGCATGCATGAGAGCACCAGCTGTTCCGGATGACTATGTGATCACGCTCTCCGTAGCCGATGTGAGTAAGACTTTTAAGCAGGTCAACATTCACAAGGCCGCAGGGCCAGACGGATTACCAGGACGTGTACTCCGAGCATGTGCTGACCAACTGGCAAGTGTCTTCACTGACATTTTCAACATGTCCCTGACTGAGTCTGTAATACCAACATGTTTCAAGCAGACCACCATAGTCCCCGTGCCCAAGAACTCTAAGATAACCTGCCTAAATGACTACCGACCCGTAGCACTGACGTCTGTAGCCATGAAGTGCTTTGAAAGACTGGTCATGGCTCACATCAACAGCATAATCCCAGAAACCCTAGACCCACTCCAATTTGCATACCGCCCCAACAGATCCACAGATGATGCAATCTCTATCGCACTCCACACTGCCCTTTCCCACCTGGACAAGAGGAACACCTACGTGAGAATGCTATTCATTGACTACAGCTCAGCATTCAACACCATAGTGCCCTCTAAGCTCATCACTAAGCTAAGGATCCTGGGACTAAACACCTCCCTCTGCAACTGGATCCTGGACTTCCTGACGGGCCGCCCCCAGGTGGTAAGGGTAGGTAACAACACATCTGCCACACTGATCCTCAACACGGGGGCCCCTCAGGGGTGCGTGCTCAGTCCCCTCCTGTACTCTCTGTTCACCCATGACTGCATGGCCAGGCACGACTCCAACACCATCATTAAGTTTGCCGACGACACAACAGTGGTAGGCCTGATCACCGACAACGATGAGACAGCCTATAGGGAGGAGGTCAGAGATCTGGCCGTGTGGTGCCAGGACAACAACCTCTCCCTCAACGTGACCAAGACAAAGGAGATGATTGTGGACTACAGGAAAAAAAAAAAGAGGACTGAGCACGCCCCCATTCTCATCGACGGGGCTGTAGTGGAACAGGTTGAGAGCTTCAAGTTCCTTGGTGTCCACATCACCAACAAACTATCATGGTCCAAACACACCAAGACAGTCGTGAAGAGGGCACGACAAAGCCTATTCCCCCTCAGGAGACTAAAAAGATTTGGCATGGGTCCTCAGATCCTCAAAAAATTCTACAGCTGCACCATCGAGAGCATCCTGACTGGTTGCATCACCGCCTGGTATGGCAACTGCTTGCCCTCTGACCGCAAGGCACTACAGAGGGTAGTGCGTACGGCCCAGTACATCACTGGGGCAAAGCTTCCTGCCATCCAGGACCTCTATACCAGGCGGTGTCAGAGGAAGGCCCTCAAAATTGTCAAAGACTCCAGCCACCCTAGTCATAGACTGTTCTCTCTGCTACCGCACGGCAAGCGGTACCGGAGTGCCAAGTCTAGGTCCAAAAGACTTCTCAACAGCTTCTACCCCCAAGCCATAAGACTCCTGAACAGCTAATCATGGCTACCCGGACTATTTGCACTGCCCCCCCACCCCATCCTTTTTACACTGCTGCTACTCTGTTAAGTATTTATGCATAGTCACTTTAACTCTACCCACATGTACATATTACCTCAACTACCTCAACTAGCCGGTGCCCCCGCACATTGACTCTGCAACGGTACCCCCCTGTATATATAGCCTCCCTACTGTCACTTTATTTTACTTCTGCTCTTTTTTTCTCAACACTTTTTTTGTTGTTGTTTTATTCTTACTTTTTTTGTTTAAAATAAATGCACTGTTGGTTAAGGGCTGTAAGTAAGCATTTCACTGTAATGTCTGCACCTGTTGTATTCGGCGCATGTGACCAATAACATTTGATTTGATTTGATTTGATTTGTTCTGGGATTGATTTGCACTTTTCGCACCAAAGTATGTTCATCTCTAGGAGACAGAACGTGTGTCCTTCCTGAGCGGTATGACGGCTGCGTGGTCCCATGGTGTTTATACTTGCGTACTATTGTTTGTACAGATGAACGTGGTACCTTCAGGCGTTTGGAAATTGCTCCCAAGGATTAACCAGACTTGTGGAGGTCTACAGTTTTTTTTTTCACTTCACAAAATAGATGGCATCATGAGGAAGGAAAATTATGTGGATATATTGAAGCAACATCTCAAGACATCAGTCAGGAAGTTAAATGGGTCTTGGCTGATTTCTTTTGATTTTCCCATGATGTCAAGCAAAGAGGCACTGAGTTTGAAGGTAGGCCTTGAAATACATCCACAGGTACACCTCCAATTAACTCAAAAATATGTCAGTTAGCCTATCAGAAGCTTCTAAAGCCATGACATCATTTTCTGGATTTTTCCAAGCGGTTTAAAGGCACAGTCAACTTAGTGTATATAAACTTCTGACACACTGGAATTGTGATACAGTGAATTATAAGTGATATGATCTGTCTGTAAACAATTGTTGGAAAAATTACTTGTGTCATGCACAAAGTAGATGTCCTAACCGACTTGCCAAAACTATAGTTTGTTAACAAGAAATTTGTGGAGTGGTTGAAAAACGATTTTTAATGACTCCAACCTAAGTGTATATAAACTTCCGACTTCAACTGTAAATCTCAAAATGTGCTGCACATATAAAAAAATATATTCAATATTGTGCAATAAATGGTAAACAAGATGGCCTTGCTTGAAATGATAATAAGCATTTCATGTTGTATATCTCTAAAACCCCATACATAACTTGAATTCTTTAGGTTTTTTAGAAGGAAAGAATCAACATGGTGGTTCTTAAAGCAAAGATTGTCAGAATTTATTTTCAATACAGTCTGGCTTAGCATTACAAGGCCGATTAAATGTTAAGCCAGGCTGAACTGAATTGTAATATAAAGAGTGATTTGTCCAAGAGATGAATATTTGATGAGTCTGAATATTTTTGTTATGAATTACTTAGGAAGTGACAAATAACCTTTTGGAAAACACGAAGTTACAGGAGACCATTACCATCATGAAGGAATGGCTGCGAATCACATTCAAGAACAAATTGGTGAAAGATCTCAATTACATTGATTTTGCATCCATGTATGAGACTAAGGTAAGAGTTTTTGTTTGACCTAATTAAATAATTGATATTAAAAAAATATTATATTTGTATTATTATTATTGCAGAACAGTTTCTAATTTGGAATTCTAGTGTTTGATAAAAGGAAAACTTGAAGTATGGTGAAAACCTTTTCCTGTAGGTCTGGAACAAGCTGATCTCACTTAAAATTGGTTCAGAAGAATTCACCCAATACTGGAGAAATGCATTCTTGAATGATTTTGAAGGAAAACTCAAACAGGTGAGATACATCTACAAGGTCATCAATTTAAAAAATATGTATGTACATCATTCATTCATATTTTGTATGGCCATCAGGAAACGTCCATGCATCAAATTGAAATATACATCAATAAGATAGAGGAAGTGAGCGGGACGCTGCCATTCTTGAAGAACTCCTTGGAGAAATGCGCTTTGGAAGCAGTCACAGTCATTTGTCAGGCAAGATGAATAACATCACTATTTTGAAAACGCTCTCTAGTAGAAATGAAAGTTCCAATTTAAATCTGGAAATGTACATTTACGTCATTTAGTAGACGCTCTTATCCAGAGCGACTTTTAAATGAGCAATTAGGGTTAAGTGCCTTGCTCAAGGTCACATCGCCAGATGTTTTTTCCCACCTAGTCAGCTCGGGGATTTGAACCAGTGACCTTTTGGTTACTGGCCCAACGTTCTTAATTGTTAGGCTACCTTAATCGTTAGGCTGTGCATTGAGTTTGTGAGGAAGTAAAGTAATGCATTTTTATCTCCTATTTTCATTTGACATGATCAGGGGAGCTCTCAGGAGGCTCTATTTGAACGGTTGAAAAAACTTGACTTTAGCAAGTTTCAGAGGCTATTGTCTTCTATTGTGATGAAGTCCTGGCCCCAAACTGCCAACGGAGAATACCTGGAAGGGGAGGAGTGTGTAGTGGAACATCTTCTCAACTGGTCCATGGCCAAAAGTGTCTTTAGAGTCCAAGGTGAATTTTCTCAAGAAATTCCACTGCTCTAACCATTTCCACAACAAATTCCACATACAATCAAGGCTATCA
The DNA here is from genome assembly GCF_964263955.1 of Coregonus lavaretus. Taxonomy (NCBI): domain Eukaryota; kingdom Metazoa; phylum Chordata; class Actinopteri; order Salmoniformes; family Salmonidae; genus Coregonus; species Coregonus lavaretus. The sequence continues at coordinate 52,282,895 of NC_139995.1, forward strand.
TTGGGTGGGAATTTTCACCACATTTGTTTCTAGAAAAATTTATATAAACTCAGCAAAAAAAGAAACGTTCTCTCACTGTCAACTGTGTTTATTTTCTGCAAACTTAACATGTGTAAATATTTGTATGAACATAACAAGATTCAACAACTGAGACATAAACTGAACAAGTTCCACAGACATGTGACTAACACAAATGGAATAATGTGTCACTGAACAAAGGGGGGGTCAAAATCAAAAGTAACAGTCAGTATCTGGTGTGGCCACCAGCTGCATTAAGTACTGCAGTGCATCTCCTCCTCATGGACTACACCAGATTTGCCAGTTCTTGCTGTGAGATGTTACCCCACTCTTCCACCAAGGCACCTGCAAGTTCCCGGACATTTCTGGGGGGAATGGCCCTAGCCCTCACCCTCCGATCCAACAGGTCCCAGGCGTGCTCAATGGGATTGAGAACACTGACATTCCTGTCTTGCAGGAAATCACGCACAGAACGAGCAGTATGGCTGGTTGCATTGTCATGCTGGAGGGAGGGTCATGTCAGGATGAGCCTGCAGGAAGGGTACCGCATGAGGGAGGAGGATGTCTTCCCTGTAACACACAGCATTGAGATTGCCTGCAATGACAACAAGCTCAGTCAGATGATGCTGTGACACACCGCCCCAGACCATGACGGACCCTCCACCTCCAAATCGATCCCGCTCCAGAGTACAGGCCTCGGTGTAACGCTCATTCCTTCGATAAACGCAAATCCGACCATCACCCCTGGTGAGACAAAACTGCGACTTGTCAGTGAAGAGCACCTTTTGCCAGTCCTGTCTGGTCCAGCGACGGTGGGTTTGTGCCAATAGTTGCCGGTGATGTCTGGTGAGGACCTGCTTTACAACAGGCGTACAAGCCCTCAGTCCAGCCTCTCTTGGCCTATTGCGGACAGTCTGAGCACTGATGGTGGGATTGTGCGTTCCTGGTGTAACTCAGGCAGTTGTTGTTGCCATCCTGTACCTGTTCCGCAGGTGTGATGTTCAGATGTACCGATCCTGTGCAGGTGTGTTACACGTGGTCTGCCACTGTGAGGATGATCAGCTGTCCGTCCTGTCTCCCTGTAGCGCTGTCTTAGGCGTCTCACAGTACGGACATTGCAATTTATTGCCCTGGCCACATCTGCAGTCCTCATGCCTCCTTGCAGCATGCCTAAGGCACGTTCACGCAGATGAGCAGGGACCCTGGGCATCTTTCTTTGGTGTTTTTCAGAGTCAGTAGAAAGGCCTCTTTAGTGTCCTAAGTTTGCATAACTGTGACCTTAATTGCCTACCGTCTGTAAGCTGTTAGTGTCTTAACGACCTGTTCCACAGGTGCATGTTCATTAATTGTTTATGGTTCATTGAACAAGCATGGGAAACAGTGTTTAAACCCTTTACCATGAAGATCTGTGAAGTTATTTGGATTTTTACGAATTATCTTTGAAAGACAGGGTCCTGAAAAAGGGAAGTTTCTTTTTTTGCTGAGTTTACAATGGCTATTAAATGTATAACTGTCACTTCCAAATGTTCCTTGAGAGCTACGCTATACAATATATACAAAAGTATGTGGACACCGCTTCAAATAAGTGGATTCAGCTATTTCAGCCACACCCGTTGCTGACAGGTGTATAAAATCAAGCACACAGCCATGCAATCTCCATAGACAAACATTGGCTGTAGAATGGCCATACTGAAGAGCTCAGTGACTTTCAACGTGGCACCGTCATAGGATGCCACCTTTCCACCAAGTCAGTTTGTAAAATGTCTGCCCTGCTAGAGCTGGCCCGGTCAACTGTAAGTGCTGTTATTGTGAAATGGAAACATCTAGGAGCAACAACGGCTCAGCCGCGAAGTGGTAGGCCACACAAGCTCACAGAACGGGACTGCTGAGTGCTATAGCCCGTAAAAATCGTCTGTCCGCGGTTGCAACACTCACTACCGAGTCCCAAACTGCCTCTGGAAGCAACGTCAGCACAATAACTGTTCGTTGGAAGCTTCATGAAATGGGTTTCCATGGCCGAGCAGCCGCACACAAGCCTAAGAGTGCCGCCATTGGATTCTGGAGCAGTGGAAATGCATTCTCTGGAGTGATGAGTCACGCTTCACCATCTGGCAGTCCGACGGACGAATCTGGGTTTGGCAGATGCCAGGAGAACGTTACCTGCCCCAATGCATAGTGCCAACGGTAAAGTTTGGTGGAGGAGGAGTAATGGTCTGGGGCTGTTTTTCATGGTTCGACTAGGCCCCTTAGTTCCAGTGAAGGGAAATCTTAACGCTACAGCATACAATGACATTCTAGGCGATTCTGTTCTTCTAACTTTGTGGCACCAGTTTTGGGAAGGCCCTTTCCTGTTTCAGCATGACAATGCCCCCGTGCACAAAGTGAGGTCCATACAGAAATGGTTTGTCGAGATCAGTGTGGAAGAACTTGACTGGCCTACACAGAGCCCTGACCTCAACCCCATCGAACACATTTGGGATGAATTGGAACGCCAACTGAGAGCCAGGCCTAATCGCCCAACATCAGTGCCCGACTTCACTAATGCTCTTGTGGATTAATGGAAGCAAGTCCCCGCAGCAATGTTCCAGCATCTAGTGGAAAGCCTTCCCAGAAGAGTGGAGGCTGTTATAGCAGCAAATGGGGGACCAACTCCACATTAATGGCCATGATTTTGGAATGAGATGGTTGACGAGCATGTGTCCACATACTTTTGGCAATGTAGTGTATTTACATTTGAGTGCATTTTTCCAAATGTCCACTTAAACCCACTAACTATGTTTTTATTACAGGTGGAAATCTGAAAATGATTGACCATTTGACGGACGACGCTAAAGAGCGGATGGTTGTGGCAAGATCTGCGTTCAGTTCTGTCTCAGATAAAGTAATCAACGGCAACATCCAGATGAAGACTCTCAGTAAAGTCCTCTCAAAGAAAACAACATTCATTGAGCTTTTGAAGATAGGTGATTGTCAGAGAAATATACAAAATTAAGACATTTAAGTAAATATTGCTTTACTCCCACTGTAGTAGCCAGGAGAGCCTCCCCAGATTGATAGTTAAATTAAATCCAATAAAGAGTTAATCTACTGGGTCATTGGGAGGTTGGTTCTGTTAAAGGTCCAAATACAGGCAAAATATTCATAGTATTATGAAACAGACTTTTCCAAAATGTTGGTCTTGGTTTGGTTTCAGGTCTTCATCACTTCACCTTACATCAAAATAAGTCCCCCAAAGGACTTTGCGGCAACTCTTGCATGTACAGTGCATTCGGAAAGTATTCAGAGCCCTTGACTTTTTCCACATTTTGTTACGTTACAGCCTTATTCTAAAATTGATTAAAAAATCTCATAAATCTACACACAATACCCCATAATGACAAAGCGAAAACAGGTTTTTAAAATGTTTGCAAATGTATTAGAAATTAAAACAGAAATACCTTGTTTACATAAGTATTCAGACCCTTTGCTATGAGACTCGAAATTGAGCTCAGGTGCATCCTGTTTCCATTGATCATCCTTGAGATGTTTCTACAACTTGATTGGAGTCCACCTGTGGTAAATTAAATTGATTGGACATGATTTGGAAAGGCACACACCTGTCTATATAAGATCTCACAGTTGACAGTGCATGTCAGAGCAAAAACAAAGCCATGAGGTCAAAGGGATTGTCCGTAGAGCTCCGAGACAAGATTGTGTCGAGGCACAGATCTGGGGAAGGGTATCAAAAAATGTCTGCAGCATTGAATGTCCCCAAGAACACAGTGGCCTCCATCATTCTTAAATGGAAGAAGTTTGGAACCACCAAGACACTTCCTAGAGCTGGCCGCCAGGCCAAACTGAGCAATCGGGGGAGAATGGCCTTGGTCAGGGAGGTGACCAAGAACCCGATGGTCACTCTGACAGAGAGCTCCTCTGTGGAGATGGGAGAACCTTCCAGAAGGACAACCATCTCTGCAGCACTCCACCAATCAGGCCTTTATTGTAGAGTGGCCAGACAGAAGCCACTCCTCAGTAAAAGGCACATGACAGCCCACTTGAAGTTTGCCAAAAGGCACCTAAAGGACTCTCACACCATGAGAAACAAGATTCTTTGGTCTGATGAAACCAAGATTGAACTCTTTGGCCTGAATGCCAAGTGTCATGTCTGCAGGAAACCTAGCACCATCCCTACGGTGAAGCATGGTGGTGGCAGCATCATGCTGTGAGGATGTTTTTCAGCGGCAGGGACTGGGAGACTAGTCAGGATCGAGGGAAAGATGAGCAGAGCAAAGTACAGAGAGATCCTTGATGAAAACCTGCTCCAGAGCACTCAGGACCTAAGACTAGGACAACGACCCTAAGCACACAGCCAAGACAACGCAGGAGTGGCTTCGGGACAAGTTTCTGAAAGTCCTTGAGTGGCCCAGCCAGAGCCCGGACCTGAACCCAATCGAACATCTCTGGAGAGACCTGAAAATAGCTGTGCAACTACGCTCCCCATCAAACCTGACAGAGCTTGAGAGGATCTGCAGAGAAGAATGGGAGAAACTCCCCAAATACAGGTGTGCCAAACTTGTAGCGTCATACCCAATAAGACTCAAGGCTGTAATCGCTGCAAAAGGTCCTTCAACAATGTACTGAGTAAAGGGTCTGAATACTTATGTAAATGTGATATTTCATTTTTTCATTTTTAATACATTTTTTATAATGTCTAAAAATCTGTTTTTGCTTTGTCATTATGGGGTATTGTGTGTAGATTGATGAGGGGAAAAAACAATGTAATCCATTTTAGAATAAGGCTGTAACATAACAAAATGTGGACAAGTCAAGGGGTCTGAATACTTTCCGAATGCACTGTATTGCGGGCATGCTAGCAATGACAAAAGGGGACTTTTATTTAGATGTGAGGTTAAGTGGTTATTACTCAAAACCAAGACCAACACTTTGGAAAAGTCCAGATCTGAGAAGGGACTCCTGATTACACTTCAGTAGAACCACAATGAGGTCAAAGTATTGTCTTGAGTGTTTTGTAAAAATGTAGTTAAATTTTTTTTTTTTTTTACAGATGGCCTGTGTGAAGATGGTCGTTGTAAGGACGACACCACTATGAAAAGATTACTGAGATTTAGAGAAGAGGAAATGGAGGCTGTGTACAGTGACAAGAAGATGGTTGAGGGCCTAGTCATAGTTTGTCTCCGACTCCAGGAGCATCTGAAAGGTGAATTAAATTATATTTGATAACGGTATACATTAAAGCTTATGTTATTGGTAGTCTTTATAAAATATTTGTTAATGCATGATGTAACAGCCTTGGTCATGGTTCTCATTGATGTCATATTAATCCACAGTCGATGTGAAAGAGCTGGAGCTCAAAAACCAAGAGAACATAGATCAGATGACGCTGGATGAATTCATGGAAGTTCACAGACTTGACGGGCGCACCTCTGACGTAACTGGGGTGGTCACATACTTCAACTTCTGTAATGTCACCAGGCAGATGGCATTTGAACTAAATGCTATCAGGGAAAGCTTCATTTTTGCTATGTGCTTGGAGAATCAAGCCAAAAAACTTTCCCACAACCATATTGACACTGACGAGACAGAACAGCCTGAGAGGGAGATAGAAGTGTACACTCTCGATGTGATCCACAGAAAAATATTCCAGGGTTGCTACGACAATTACCAGAGGATCTATGAGAGTTTGAAATCTGGCACTTTATCATTGGAGGAGGTGGATAGGATCTTTGAAGCTTACAAAGACAAGTATGATGAGATGAAAAATGATCTGGAGATCATGTGCAGAATCAACTTGTCTGATGATCGAAGATGGATCAGGAGGCGGATTGAGCAGATCCAACAGTACCATGACCTTCATCTAGCATTGGATTCAGCCAAGGTCATTATGGATGTCAGAGAGACAATCTGTCCTAAAGGGGACTTCAAAGTGCTACAGAGTTTGCTGGATGTGGTGAGTTAGGAAAATTCTCAAAACAGTCCACATGTTCAATCTATGCATCTTTCCCATCATTAGGCTACTACTGTATATTTATATATATTACAATGTTTCCAGAGTAATGCAGACTTTAAGGAGAAGAGTCTGAATTACATTGATTACAATTTGATGGAGACTAAAAAGGTTCTTGAGGACATCACAGAACCTCGCAGACTGTGTCTTCAGGAGCTTGGCCTTTGGGGGAACTTTGTCAAATGGGTCAAAGAAGCTCTTGAAGGTGAGGTCGTACCAGAAGGAAATGCAAGACAGAAAGAGCAGCAACAGTAGTAGCCAACTAGTTAGTTTGCCATTACTAATTCAAACAATGTTTACATGGGAAAAAGGGGATAAATGTTTCATGTTTTGCCATTGCAGATATCAATGAGCTGAAAGTGTTTGTCGACCTGGCCTCCATCTCTGCTGGAGAGAACGACTTGGATGTGGACCGTGTAGCCTGTTTCCATGACGCTGTTCTTGGTTACTCCTCGATGCTGTATGGGTTACCACAAGATGCTGACTTTAATTCCTTCAAGGAGGCTTTGACAAAACTATGGAGGGCGCTTGGAAGTGACAGCAACATACCAAAAAAGCTGGTAAGATGTTCTGACAATTATGGCATATTTCATATTTGGGGAAAGCTTGTCAAACCAGAAAGACTAAGGCCACTATTTGATTAAATGCAGAGTGGATTTTCAGAAGTGTTTGATGTGCAGAGCAGCATTTACTGGCCTGAATACATACAAATCTAAATGATATAATCATTCACAATCTTAGCATGCCATTTGGTTTGGAACTTAAACTCATGTTTTAAACCACATTCTACTATTGTTTCCTCCCTGATTGCAGCGAGATACTGCACGCCATTTGGAGTGGCTGAAAACTGTGAAGGACAGCCATGGGTCTGTGGAACTCTCTTCTCTTTCTCTGGCCACATCTATCAACACAAGAGGCATATATATTATTAGTGCGCATAACCAGAAGAAGGTCTGTTCAATCATTTTTTTAAGTTTAAAAAAATGTTTTTTAGAGACAATTGAATGATTATTTTACATTAGTTTGTTTAAAGATCATAATTATGGAGTCAATGTCTATATTTGTACTCATACAATGTCTTCAATTTATATTTGCCATTGACAAATATCTGTGAGCACTCTCCTGAATACCTGCAGCGGTAAATTGACATATTGTGTATTGGATATTTTCTATTGTTTTCTCCTTTAGCTGAGCTTAGACACCGCTCTGAAGCTACAGATTCCAGAGCAGCAGGAGGAAGGTCAGATGCGTAACTACTCCTTAGAAGACCTGAGAGATCTGCAGAACAAACTCATGCTGATGTCTGGAAAGGGGGAGCAAAGCCAGAGTGAGGTGGATCACTTTACTGAGGTAAGGTGATTGGACACCAAGAGAACCATCACAAACCTGAAATGATCATTTACTGAAAATGTTTATTAAATTGATTATCATGCTACCACAGGCTCCTTACGACATGCGTTGACATATTAGAAAAAATATGGTTTTCTTTCAATTATTCATTTCGATATCTCACATGTCGGGATTCACTAGGATCACCTACTCTCGAAATAACCTATCAAAAGCATCTGATGGAGACAGACAGGTAGTGGCGAATGAGGTGAGCCCCTCACCTTCCTTAAAAGAGGCCATTCTCCCACCCTCTAGTTACTCTCGCTTCTCTTCCTCACGAAGAGCATTACTCTCATGCTCTCCTCAGATCGACTGGATCCCTGTTTTCCTGCTGAACTGCTCACAAGTGAACCGTGAAGGATATCGCTGTTGAGCGTAGGTCTTCAGACCTTGTCGAGAGGTTGAGTACTGACCTGAAAGGTTTTTTGTTTTGTGTAGAAAATATTTTTCTACTTCTCAGTTTATGTTGGTAGATAGCTTCATGGCTAGCTATTGAGACTCATCTCCTACCATTCTGATAGATTGGAAACTGTCAGAAAACACGGTTGTAATGTTAATCATTTGGTTGTTATTCCATTGGTTACCTCTAGGCAGATGCACCAGGGGCAGAGTGGCCCACAGTCATTGAATATGGCACTTTAAATGTTAGCGCAATCACTAGTAAAACCTTGTGAATGACCTCATTACTGGCCTCATTATCAATCAATCAATCAATTTTATTTTATATAGCCCTTCTTACATCAGCTAATATCTCGAAGTGCTGTACAGAAACCCAGCCTAAAACCCCAAACAGCTAGTAATGCAGGTGTAGAAGCACGGTGGCTAGGAAAAACTCCCTAGAAAGGCAAAACCTAGGAAGAAACCTAGAGAGGAACCAGGCTATGAGGGGTGGCCAGTCCTCTTCTGGCTGTGCCGGGTGGAGATTATAACAGAACCATGCCAAGATGTTCAAAAATGTTCATAAGTGACAAGCATGGTCAAATAATAATCAGGAATAAATCTCAGTTGGCTTTTCATAGCCGATCATTAGAGTTTAAAACAGCAGGTCTGGGACAGGTAGGGGTTCCATAACCGCAGGCAGAACAGTTTAAACTGGAATAGCAGCAAGGCCAGGCGGACTGGGGATAGCAAGGAGTCACCACGGCCGGTAGTCCCGACGTATGGTCCTAGGGCTCAGGTCTCTCAGTTGGCTTTTCATAGCCGATCATTTAGAGTTGAAAAAGTCATTACTAAGTTCATTGCATGTCTCTCACTGAAACATGGCTGTCTTCAGGCTGAAGTGCCGCTCTTATTGAAGCCTCCACCCCGGACTACAGCTTTTCATACTCTATCAGAAAAGGGAAAAATTGTGGGGGGACAGCCTCTATTTTTACTAATGCTCTCAGTCATTTCACGACTTTGGGTCTTTTGAGCATCATGCTATACTGTTTAAATGTCAGCAACCAGTGCTGGCCATAACCTGTAGGCCACCAAAGCACTGCCCTACTTTCTTTACTGATTTCTCTGAACTATTGTCTATATTCATGTTGACATAAAGACAGACTCGAAGGCCATCAAATTTCTGAATCTTTTGAGCTCTATGGACTTTATCCAACATGTTACTGGGCCCACCCATAACTGCGGCCATACTCTGGACCTGATTATTACCAAGGGGCTTTCTATTGACATTTGTGGCATATTTCAGAGATAAGATAACAAACATTAGGCTGTGTATCAGTCAAGCAAGACCTGATGAGAAGTTTGATGATATGTGCCCTAGCCTACCACGCAAAAGCACTATGGATTTATTTTCCCTGGTTGACACAGACATGGCCAGGAAAGTGATATCACAACTTAAGCCTTCTACCTGCCTTCTCGATCCTGTCCCCACCACCTTCTTCAAAATTGTTTTTAATTGCATATCTGAAGAAGTGCAAGCTATTGTTAATCACTCCCTGTTCACAGGCACTTTCTTCACTGCACAAAAAACTGCTATGGTCTGCTCACTTTAGTGACCGTGCTCACATGATAACTTTTTGTTCCCCCCCGAGTGCCTCCCTCCCTCAGGCTTTTCCTCGTTCCATTTTTACTGCGATTGGTTCATTCAGCTGGGCCACTGCCTGCTTCGTGAGTGAGCTCTTGACAACCCTCAGTTAATGAGGTTATGAGATTTTTTCCCCAATGGGTTGTTTCTGCACCTTCTTGGTGCGTACTCCCTAGGTTTCGGGACCTCTTAGGGTTGCTGATCTTGGGCCTACCCTAGCTTCGGAGAGCATGTCTTTGCGATATGGGAGTTGGCTATATCCCCAGATGTGAGATAATGAATAGTTGAAAGAGAACTTAAGGTTACTTGCATAACCCTGGTTCTCTGATATTATGAGTGATATATCACACCGCATTCCCCTGCTCACAAGAGTGCAAGGAAGAGAAGCATATTTGAGAATAACCTAAGGGCTGGAGAGTGGCTCCTTTTAAGGAAGGTGAGGGGCTCACCTCATTCGCACTCTACCTCTACCTGTCAGATGCTTTTGCTAGGTTCTTTGGAGAGTAGATGTTCCTAGCGAAACCCCACATGTGAGATATCTCACTCATAATATCAGAGAACCAGGGTTATGCAAGTAACCTTACGTTTTACGTACAGAAACTGAACTGAATTTTTAGACACCAAATTTCCATCTTATCTTCTCAGGTTTTTGACAGTGTCCAGAGGCTAGCTGTAGCATTTGTAGATCTTTATGCTGCTGGGAACCCACTTTTTAGGTGTTGGGAGGCCAAGATTCACTGCAATATGGAAAGTGACACTTGTATCATAATGGACTTCAACCTTGGCAACATCCTACGAAAGATCATGGTGGAGGGCAATGCAGTCGCACATCTTACAGACCTGTGCAGGAAGATAGAGATGTGTTTGGATGACTGGAACAGATTCATAGACAAACAGAGATCTCAGCACTATTACCTCAACTATTACACAGCAGAGCAGATAGTCTACCTTTGTAATGTTTTGACCGAGAAGAATCTGAACAAGAAATTGGAGGAAAAGGTCTTGATGATGCTCTCTTTCATCAAACCTGACTGCTCTGTGTCAGAAGTGTGGGAGACGTGGATGACTTTTCAGAACCACTCCATGAATACAGCTGGGCAAGAGGAAGACACCAGTTTTCAGACTTTTATTGACCTTCAAAGTGACATGGAAAACTTAGATTCCTCTTTTGCTGGTGAGAGAAAATGTGCCGTTGATGTTCTGCAGTGCGTTGTAGACCAGGCTGTAGGTTTACGAAAACTGGATCTGGTCTGGGATGCTTACATGAAAGACATGAGGAGCATTATCCAGTACTCTTTAGACATCAGAAGCCTAGGCAGTCTGCTAGAGGTGTTAGCCAACAAACAGAACCAGGAAGAAAACGAGGAAGAGGAACCCATGCTTTTAGAAACAAGTGAGAATACAGTCAGTAGAAAGCTCCCAAAAGGCTTCTTCACTGGTCAACCTAATCTCATAATCTGCCCACAAGATAAAATCTTGACTTCCAGCGTCTGCTTGTATATGACCAGTGATGATGAGCAGCTGCCTACCTACGATGAAGTCCTCCTGTGTACCCCTACCACGTCATATGAGCAGGTGGAGCTTTTCTTCAGACGATGTCTCACACCGGGCTACATGGGTGAGAAGATCTATACCCTGCTCTTCGCAGACCAGTTGAGCTATGAGGTGAGCTATGCAGTGGAGAAGTTCTTTCAGAAATTGAGTTCATGCTCTCGGAGCAGCTATAGGCTGGTGATCATCTGCAGCGCAGAAAGAGAGCACGCCTACATTCCCTCTGCCTTCAGTCACTTCAAACGAAACATTGTGCCTCAGGAGTCTCCTGAGAGGATACAGAAATACCTGTCCAGGCACTACACTGTCCCCTCACATCAGGCCAGTGCTGCGTCTGTGTTCAAAGGTAGACACTTTATTGGGATGGTGTCTTCCACGAGGGCTGGAGTTGGTGAGTTATACCTTATTGAGTTTTGTCACTTTACATAATGCTATGGTGCCTGATATGGGTTTTCAGTTGTAATCGTGGTACATAAGAATATAATTTTTTTAAGTGATTTTTTTATCAGACAATTATTTGATATTCAGTATTTTCAATTGCACGTGTTGAATTTCACGAACACTAATGCGTTCATACTCACAATACTACCATGAGTTTTCAAACATAAATTCTTCAATGCCCATACATTTGACCTAGGTCTTTGTAGAGCTGAATCAAATGTTTTATTTATCTGCAGGAAAATCTCTGTACATACAAAGGTTGTATGATAAACTGGAGGGAACCATGAGAAAAGGAACCACATTCCGCAAATGCATTCGCTTAGTTGAGCCCAAGGTTGATGAGCATATCATTCTTCAGTCCTTGTTTGACACACCAGAGAAGAAGGAACACAAAGTCTTTCATTTTGATGTCACATCCTCGGTAAGGATACTTGGTATTGTTAAGATATTGAAAATGTTGATGTTTTTCTGTTTCAGGTGCTTTATATGCTTGCTATTTATGTTATTCAGGTACAGAAAGGACTCCATGAATTTCTGTTCAAACTGTTCTTCCTGCGTTACCTGGCCGATTCGGATGGGCTGATGTGGAAATGCAGCAACAAGGACTTGTATGTCATCGAGACACTACAATCCACACATGAACTGCCCAGATCTGCCTCAAGAGCTGTAAGTGGCAATCTATTTGTATTTTGTCATGTCATGTGAAACGGTTGGATGTATACAGTTAAATGTCCGTACCAAACCACCAGTGGCTAGCGTGTTAACATTTTATTATAACTCGATAGTGAAGGGAATAGATCACCCAAATGACGAAATCACGTAATATTTTCTTTACCTTGAATGTAGTCTATGGGGTGAAGTCAACAACCCAAGATTTGGCTTTGTTTACTTAGATACTGCCACCTACGGCTAGCATTAGCATGGTTTTCACACAGCAGTTGTAGTATATCGTAAAACTAGTTATTATATACTTTTTGTGTTAGACGTCCCATTTGTGTTGTGTAGGTAGTGTTTGTCAAAATACTTAATATGGCATGTATTTGTCTGTGTAGGATCCGATTGGACACTTTCCTCTCTTTGAGGTGTTTCCTAAGGTCTTCTGCCGTCCCCCAAAAGAAGTTATGGGGTTGGAAATGAAAAATGGAGATGATCCAGAGCTGAAAAGTGAAGACCCACTCATGGATGACCAGTGTTTCAGGAGTGAGGCCTTTCAAAGACCATACCAGTATTTAACACGGTTCCACAGGGGTAAGAATCTTGACAGCTTCACCTACCAAAGAGTTGAAGGAACTCATGCAGAGTGTCTTCAAATGCTCTTCATCTACTGTGGCATAAGTGATCCGTCCTGGGCAGAGCTGAGGAACTTTGCCTGGTTCCTCAATCTTCAGTTGCTAGACTGTGAGACATCGGCCTTCTGCAACTTTCAGTTTATTGGAGACACTCTTAGGGGATTCAGAAACTTTGTGGTTGACTTCATGATCTTGATGGCCAAGGACTTTGCCACTCCATCTCTCTGCATCACTGACCAGAGCCATGAGAGGCAGCAGATGGACCTCAATGGACTCAACGAAAGGGATCTAGCCCCGTTCCTCATCCGAAAGAGATGGGAGTCAGAACCGCATCCATATATCTTCTTCAATGATGACCATGCATCCATGACCTTCATTGGATTTCACCTACGGGAGAACAAGCAGAATGGGGTTGATGCCATAAATCCATCAACAAATGTGGTGATCAAGAGAAACATTATGACCAGAAATCTGTACAATGGCCTCAGACTTCAAAGAGTTCCATTTAACATTGACTTTGACAAACTTTCTCGAGCAGATAAGATTGAGCGTCTATGTAGTGTGCTGGGGATCAAGTGGCCAACAGACCCTGATGAAACATATGAACTCACCACCGACAACATACTGAAGATGATGGCAATTCACATGAGGTTCAGGTGTGGCATTCCAGTCATCATAATGGGGGAGACTGGCTGTGGGAAGACGCGACTCATCAAGTTCCTGTGTGAGTTGAGAAGGAGTGGAGCACCCACCGAGAACATGAAACTGGTCAAAGTTCACGGAGGAACTACGTCTGACATGATCTGCACCAAAGTGCACGAGGCAGAGGCTGTTGCGGTTGCCAATAAGGAGAAACATGGTTTTGATTCTGTTCTTTTCTTTGATGAAGCTAATACCACGGAAGCTATAAGCAGCATTAAGGAGATCCTGTGTGACAACACTGTGCAAGGACAACAACTTGGCTCCCAAACTGGACTGCAGATCATTGCTGCATGCAACCCTTACAGGAAACACACAGATGAGATGATCAAGAGGCTGGAGAAAGCTGGTTTGGGTTACAGGGTCCGAGCTGAAGAGACTGAAGAAAGACTTGGATTAATCCCTCTTCGGCAGCTGGTGTATAGGGTCCAAGTGTTGCCTCCAAGCATGATCCCTCTGGTGTGGGACTTTGGGCAACTCAATGACCACACAGAGAAAATGTACATCCAGCAGATTGTGCAGAGAGTTGTGGAAAAAATTTCAATAAACCGAGTATCCATTAAGATGATCACTGATGTATTGTCGTCATCGCAGAGATTTATGCGACAGAGGAAAGACGAATGCAGCTTTGTCAGTCTCAGGGATGTGGAGCGCTGCATGCAAGTGTTTGTGTGGTTCTACAAGAACCACTCAATGTTTTCTGAAGAGTTAAGGGCATTCCTCCAGAAACAACCCCGGGAGGAGAGGAACAGGCGTGACCAGGTACGCACACCTGCTAGTGATCCAGTTGATTGGTCGCTGTTGATGGCTGTTGGTGTGTGTTATCAAGCCTGTTTAGAGACAAAAGGTGAGTACCAGAAAGAAATCTGCAAATTCCTTCCCCATGTCATCCCCCCAAAAATGAAGCAGGAAATCTCACTCATGCAGGATCTCCTCCTAAGTGGGGTCCCAATGGGAGAGACAATAGCAAGAAACAAGGCTTTGAAAGAGAATGTCTTCATGATGGTGATCTGCATTGAGCTACGAATCCCCCTGTTTTTGGTTGGCAAGCCTGGGAGCTCCAAGTCTCTGTCCAAAACTTTGGTTGCAGATGCCATGCAGGGCCAAGCTGCACATTCTGAGCTGTACAAAAGACTGAAACAGATTCATCTGGTGTCCTTTCAGTGCAGCCCTCACTCCACGCCAGAGGGAATCATCAACACATTCAAGCAATGTGCCCGTTTCCAAGAGAGCAAGAATTTGGAGGAGTACATCTCTGTTGTTGTGCTAGATGAGATCGGATTAGCAGAAGACTCCCCCAAAATGCCTCTGAAAACACTGCACCCCTTACTGGAGGAAGGCTGCATTGATGACAAGCCACTGCCCCATCAGAGGGTTGGATTCATTGGTATCTCCAATTGGGCCTTGGACCCTGCCAAGATGAACAGAGGCCTCTTTGTGTCCCATGGTGACCCAGACCAGAATGAGCTATTCGAAAGTGCGAAAGGCATATGCTCATCTGACAAGATGATTCTGGAGAAGGTTAAGCACCTCTTCAAACCTTTTGCCAAAGCATATATGAAGACTTGCAAGAAAGGCAAAGGGTTTTTCGGTTTACGTGATTACTACAGTCTGGTGAAGATGATGTTTGCCATCACCAAGGTCTCTAAGCAGAGCCCTGGTGTGGACCAAATCATTGGAGCAGTCCTGAGGAACTTCAGCGGAAGAGATGATGTGGATGCGGTGTGTATATTTACCAAAGAGCTGTGGGGCAAATCGAATCAACCCGATTTGGATGGGATCAGCACTATTGATCTGGTGAAACAAAACATAATTCCATTTTGCCAAGACGAGGAGTGCCGATACCTTCTTGTCCTCACCAAAAACTATGCCGCCCTCCAGATTCTCCAGCAGACATTCTTCTCAGACCAGAGCCATCCAGAGATCATCTTTGGTTCCAGCTTCCCAAAGGATCAAGAGTACACTCAGATCTGCAGAAATATCAACAGAGTGAAGATCTGCATGGAAACTGGCCAGACTGTTGTGCTTCTGAACCTTCAGAATCTGTACGAAAGTCTCTATGACGCTCTCAACCAATACTATGTTTCACTTGGAGGTCAGAAGTATGTTGATCTTGGATTGGGAACCCATCGTGTGAAGTGCAGAGTTCACAAAAACTTCAGGCTTATTGTCATTGAAGAGAAGGAGGTGGTCTACACACAGTTCCCAATTCCCTTGATAAACAGGCTGGAGAAGCACTACCTGGACATCAACACTGTTCTTAAGAATGACCAGAAGGAGATTGTCAAACAACTACAGGAATGGGTCAAAGTGTTTGTCTCCTTGAAAAGCCAGCAATCCAAGACAAACAGATATCTGCCAACGGATGTCTTCATTGGCTACCACTCAGACACATGCTCCTCTGTAGTCCTTCAAGTTACAGAGAAGATGAAAGATGAATCTGACATTTCTGACCCTCAAAGGAGAGTCCTGGATGAAGCCAAGTTCATCATGCTGAACTGTGCAACTCCAGATTCTGTCATTCGGCTGGATGGGACCAAATTGTCTGATGTTGAGACAGAGAAACTGACACAAATATATTTTGAAGAGCAGGAGCACAGATCCCTGGCTGACTTCATTGCCTCTCACACACGGCCGGAGGAATGGTGCCATGCCCACTTTACAGAGGTAATTCACTTGACTATTTTATCTATGAAGAATATGGATTGCATTGAATGCATCTTGTATTTTTCTCACATATTTTTTGGCTCTTTGTGAAGGTCACTACGTTTTCCCGGCAATTAACAGCAGGAGATATCGAACAGCTCCAGAACATCACAGAGCTTTGCAACATCAAGCTGCTCTCACTGCAGCAGTTTGACACAGAGCACTCATTCCTCAAAGAAATCAGGTCTGCTTCAAAATCTGAAGTTTAGCATATTTTTTTACATTGGTATTTGTGTTACTGTGTAGATCATTCTTCAGAAAGATATTAGAAAATAACTTTGTTCCCTCTCTAGGCAATTTCTTGACTCTACATCTGCCGACAAAGTCCTCATCATCCAAACCGACTATGATGAGGCTTCCCAGAGCATGAACATTCTTGCATCTGCCAAGTGAGTTGTTTCTTTTTGGATTTGTCATCACATCTATCGGATATTAACTAATCGAATAGATTTGCAAGATCTGATTATATATATAGTGTAGTTATTTTGTGTCCCTTTTTCATTTACATTTTTATTTTTTATCTCTTCAGGTATTCGTCCATAAATGAAATAAACAAACCAAAAGCTAATGGTGGCAATGGAAGGGTGTTTGTGTACTTCGTTACCAAACTGCCTCGAATTGAAGGTGGAACCTCCTATGTTGGATTTCATGGAGGTGAGATTTTAATTTTGTATAACATGCTGGTATGATAATATGACCTAGCAGTCCACAGAGAAAATGTTATCCATTCTGCATTTCTTTCAATGTTAAAGAGCAAGTCCATCCACTTTGTTTTTTCAAAGGACCCTGGAAATCAGTTCACATTGACGACCTTAGAAGATCCAAAGAGTTTGTATCAGATGTCCAGTCCTTGAGAAACCTGCCCATCAGCCAGCTTTTTGAGGACATGAAGGAGCCGTGTGAGGGTAAATTAACTTGAATTGCTATTACAATCATTAGCACAAATGCCATAGTTAATAACAATTATTTTCAGTTAGAAATAACTGAAAATAATTGTTTGATAGTAACAGTTTTCATATAGCTTTCTTTTTTGTTTAAGCAATGCAAACAGATACAGATACAGACTTCGAACCACCTGCGCCAGAGCACACTGTAAGTGTAATTGCGGTGTTTGATGTTGCAATCAAAAACATGGATGTACTAAATGTTGTATAAGTTTGTATCAAGTTTGTAGGTATGGGTGTGTGTTATTAATCTGAGCATGTTGTTGTTATAGGCTGAGTTTGATGTCACAGATCTGGTGCGAAGCTGTGTGCAGAGTGCAGTAAGCATGCTCAGAGATCAGGAGGACAGTGGCGCTCTCAGCACCAGGAGGGTGGAGATCCTGCTAACACTTTTGGAAGATAGTGAGGACCTGAAAGGTTAGGAACGAACCCACAGTATTCCAGTGTTTTACTGTAGCTCCAAGACCCAAGCACCGTTTCAATGGTTAAAGACCAGACCTAGAACCCTTTCCGAGACCATTTTATTACAAAGGGGTTCATGAGGGGTTCTAGATCTATGTGTTGAATTTTGTTTAGACATTTTTGGTCCGAGACAGACTTATGTCAGGTCGTGACGGCAAGCCAATAATATAGCTAAAGTTAATTGGCTTTTACATGTATTTATATATTTGATCTCTGCCCTAAAGCTGTGTTCCTGAAAACCCTGAGGAGCCGCCTTCACTCTCTACTGGAGAACCACGAGAGAAACATCCCCTTCCCCAAGAACTGGGTGTTAACGGAGGCATCCAACATCAATGCTCTTCAAGAGGGGGGAACTTTCACGTATGTTAATCAATGATACTGCACTATTAACTTAGCTCACATAAAATCCATCATTTCATTCATGTTCAAATGGTCATTTGTTCTCGTCATCGTTCAGGAGTATAGTCTGTTCAAATACTGTACGTGTTCCACAGACAAACTCTGTGGAAGAAAATCCAAGCAGTGGTCACACCCCTCTTGGCCCAGTTGGTCTCAGTTATCGACAGGGACTGTAATCTGGACCTCCTGCTAGATGTCAACTGTGGGGAGGAAGTCAAGAAACTGTGGCTGGAGTTATTCGGCAGCAACGAGATGCTTGATATTCCTTTTGTCAAAGTGGATCCCAAGTAGGTGGTTTTGCTCATGTGCGATGTAGCAAGGGTATTTCTATGTTACCATCGAGGTCCAACAAACTATTTGTCTAATTCCTACAGTTCTGAGTCTAAGACCATTCTGGTACAGAGCCATATCACAGCTGAGAGGACCATGCGCTCCAGGATGCCCTTCAGCTGGAGGATCAGGGATATCCTGGATGAACTAATGATGCAAACTCAGCAGCGCGAAAGTAAATAATCAAAAGCCTTATTTTTTTTTCTAAAAGATACATTTAGATTGTTCTAAAATGCAGTTATCAAAACTTAACAAGGGAGACTCAAATGATAAGTGTATCTTAAAGCTCTTCATTTGCTGTAGTATATGTGTTAAAAATGATCTTAAACATTATAAAGGTTTTTACTATGTTGTTTGTGTGTTTCTTAACTCCCAAATGGACTTCTAATCACTTACAGTATGTTTAGTTGCAGAACTTGCATAAACTTCACAAAAATTTTCTCTGAAGGACACAGTCCTAGGCAGTTCGAGGAATTCTTTCCGAAAATCCCCCTTGGGCAGTACATGGCTACAATGGATGAAAAAATGCAGAGGGAATTCTTTCAAAGGTACCTGCAGGATTTCATTGCTATGATGGTGAAAGTGGCTTCAGAGGGGGAGTTAAAGGTATGTTATTGCACAGTTCTTCAACATGTTCATACAAATAGTAAAACAGGCAAAGCGCTAATGCTGCGTTTAGACGAGGGACGCAAAAAAACCTATTACTAGTCGGCATTGCGGGACAAGAAAGCAAATAAGAGGGTGACGGCAAAAACAAGCCAGCACGACCGTATGCATTGCTATGGCAATTTCAGTAAACAAACAGTGCATATCAACATCCGGTAGAAAACAACGCTACGGCAGGTGGCTGACGGCATTCACCGCAGTGTCAATGGCATTTACCACCGTGCTCTCATTGAAAACATCTGGTTTTCCTTCTACCATCTACCTCCTACCATTTAAACACAGCATTAGCCTCCATTTAGGAATGGGTCATTCATATTTACAGTCAGATTTGATATAATATGCCTACACATCAATTAGGTGATCCTAATGAATATGTAACTCTCTTCTCAGCTCCTGTGTGACGCCCTGAACAGCTGTGTGAATGAGCTCCAGAGACGACGAAAAGCTCCAAGTGAAGATATTCCATCCCTACCCCTGATCCACTCGGCCTACCAGATGTACCGCACCCGCCTTCAGAACCTGTCCAGGATGATGTCCCTGCAGCCACAGGTGGCCCTTCACTTGCAGCGAAACCCACAAGTGAAAGATAGCCAAGTGATGGTAGGTTGAGATATTTTCCACACACTGCTACATTTAGTTATGCGAAATCAGTGTTTAGGTGCAAAATGTTTGCGTTCTATGAGTGCATGATAGTAGTTGAACTTTAGGATTGGTGCATAATGTGTTGAAAGGAGGCTTCCTACATGCTGTTAGTAAATGTCATATTATGAAATGGTTCATTCTGGCCAAGAAATCTGATTGGTCAAAAAGTGTGTTCCATCCGTGATGTTGTTATTGAGCACTTTATCACTTTGTGATCAGTCCGCCTGTGGCTTGTTCCTAGTGACTGACCGCATCATGTTGTGCCAGACCTGATCTTGTATTATTGCTTTTAGTAACCATTTCTCTGCCTCACTCTACCAACAGGTTCTGGATGTGTACGCAGCAGTTGCCTGTGTTGAGCAGCTGGAGCCTCCTGCGTTGGACTCTAATGCCCAGTGCCAAGACTGGCTGAAGCAGGTGAAAAGACTGCAGGGGTCTATGGAGCTGGTCTGCTCCCAGGGAAGCCTGAGGCAGTGTGGAGAGAGGAGCTGGGAAATGTTTAACTACATCCGGTGAGAGAAATAGCCATTTGAAAGACTAGAGAGATTAGACTTTTTGAAAATAGATATTTAATATATTTTATTATATTATGATATTTTTGTATGATATTTTTGAAAGTAGACAAAGTATACTTTTTATTTTATTTTACAATTCTAAAGGAAAAACATTTTCGATGCAATAACAGAAGAACACATGATATTCAAAAAGCAAGAACAAACAAAAAGCGAGAACCGTAGCAGTTACCTTAGTTACAGCCTTCAGAACGTATTCACACCCCTTGATATTCTGTTGTGTTACAGCCTGAATTAAAAATTGATTAAATTGAGATTTTGTGTCACTGTCCTACACACAATACCCCATAATGTCAAAGTGGAATTATGTTTTTAGAAATGTTTACAAATTAATTAAAAATGAAAAGCTGAAATGTCTTGAGCCAATAACTATTCAACCCCTTTATGGTAAGCCTACATAAGTTCAGGAATAATTATTAGTCACATTATAAGTTGCATGGACTCATTCTGTGTGCAATAATAGTGTTTTAACATGATTTTTGAATGACTACCTGATCTCTGTACCCCACACATACAATGATCTGTAAGGTCCCTCAGTCGAGCAGTGAATATCAAACACAGATTCAACCACAAAGATCAGGGAGGTTTACCAATGCCTTGCGAAGAAGAGTAGCTATTGGTAGATGGGTAAAAAATAAAAGCTGACATTGAATATCCCTTTGAGCATGGTGAAGTTATTAATTACACTGGGTGGTGTATCAATACACCCAGTCACTACAAAGATACAGGCGTCCTTCCTAACTCAGTTGCCGGAGAGGATGGAAACCGCTCAGGGATTTCACCATGAGGCCAATGGTGACTTTAAAACATTTACAGAGTTTAATGGCTTTGATAGGAGAAAACTGATGATGGATCAACAACATTGTAGTTACTCCACAATACTAACCTAAATGACAGAGTGAAAAGAAGGAAGCCTGTACAAAATACTAATATTCTAAAACATGCATCCTGTTTGCAATAAGGCACTAAAGCAAAACTGCAAAAAAATTGGCTAGAAAATTGACTTTATGTCCTGAATACAAAGCGTTATGTTTGGGGCAAATCCAACACAGCACATCACTGAGTAGCACTCTTCATATTTTCAAGCATGGTGGTGGCTGCATCATGTTATGGGTATGCTTGTCATCAGCAAGGACTAGGGAGTTTTTTAGGATAAAAAGAAAAACGGAATAGAGATAAGCACAGGCAGAATCCTAGAGGAAAACCTGATTCAGTCTGCTTTCCAACAGACACTGGGAGATGAATTCACCTTTCAGCAGGACAATAACCTAAAACACAAGGCCAAATTGCTTACTAAGTTGCTTACTAAGAAGACAGTGAATGTTCATGAATGGCCAAGTTACAGTTTGGACTTAAATCGGCTTGAAAATCTACGGCAAGACTTGAAAATGGCAGTGTAGCAATGATCAACAACCAACTTGACAGAGCTTAAAGAATTTTTAAAAAAAAAAGCAGTTCGAGGAATTCTTATGTGCAAATATTGTACAATCCAGGTGTGCAAAGCTCTTAGAGACTTACTCAGAATGACTCACAGCTGATATCGCTGCCAAAGGTGATTTTAACATGTATGGACTCAGGGGTGTGAATACATATGTAAATTAAATATTTATATATTTCATTTTCAATATATATATCTTTTTTTGTCATTATGGGGTATTGTGTGTAGATGGGTAAAAATATATATATTTAATCAATTTTGAATTCAGGTTGTAACATAACTAAATGTGGAATAAGTCAAGGGGTATGAATACTTTCTGAAGGCACTGTATCTTAATACCTGTATTCAATTGTGAGTCTGCCCGATTGGTTGCGTCTTTGACCTTTCTTTTTGAAGTATATATTTCAGGTTTTCTGTATGATAAACTTTTATTACAATGTAATTGTACTTGTCCCAGATATGTCTAATTCCCCCAGAATGAATAACGTCCTTGTTTCTGTTTCTAGTAATAATTGGAACCACATCTGCATCCTCTCTCTGTTTGTGGAACACATGCTACTAGGCTTTGAGTTTGAGGAGAGGGAGCTCAAGCCTCTGGTCCTTGACCACACTCGTACCTTAGGCAAAGTACGTTTATCTTGTATATTTTGTTTTGTCTAACTTAGCATGCTACTGAACGATATTCCATGTTCCCATTTGTACTCTTTACGTTTTTGCTCATGCATGGTTTATTTTCATCCCATATTTTACCATCCTTCAGACTTCATTTGCCCTATGTGATCTTGAGCTTTGTAAACAGTTCTTGAACTATCCAAATGTAATTTTTGGACAGTCACTAAACATTGTGCTTATTTAACCTGTGGGCTAAATCAGGCTCAAACAGAATGTTTCTTGGTAGTCTTAAACAAATCTACTGGTTATGGGCTCACAAAAAGAAGACACCTGTACCATGTCATATATAGAGTTGAAATGTATTCAATTTTGAGTTTGCATCCCAATATTACACTTTATATACATCACAGAAGACAAAATTATAACAAAACTGTTTGACATAGAAACACCGGATTTCCGGCGATTTCAAAAACATGTTTATGAATAATGAAATTATGAAAAATATTAATAACATTCCACCCATGAGGCCAGTAGGTCATTTGACTGCAGGAAAGAGCTACTTCATTTATTGGACTGCTAATTGTATCTTGTATGACAGATTCTGGCAAAACATTCAGACGTAAAATCTGAGGAACCCTTTGCAGCCGTCATTAAAATACTGAAGGCATGCAAGAAAGGAGCAAGTGATCTGATTTGCAAGTAAGGTCCATTTGGTTTCTTTACTTTGTGCTAAATGGTATTCATATAATTTGTCTATGTTATTTGCTGTCGCTGATAAGCTTGCCTTTACGGAAAATACACATGAATTTCACGTGTTCCAAAAACACTTTCATGTGATCACGTGAAATTTCACATGTGAAATCATAAGAGATATACAGAATTGTTTGTTATTACCATATGATGTTTCCCTTAGGTTTGGTCTCCAGTGCCCTGTGTGTATGGGGGAACCCGAGGACCCTGTGGACCTGCCCTGTCACCATATTTTCTGTCTGACCTGTGTCAGAGGACGTGTCAATGTGGGCCAGATGTACTGCCCCATGTGCAAACAGGAACTCCCAGATGACTTTGAGGTGAAAGTGTCTGAAGACATACGGTGGGTGTGTTTTACAGTTTTGACCATGGATACTGGGACTGTACTTTCTCAGTGAGTGTCTAATCTGTCTCCTATGGTTTTGCAGAGCTTGCATCACCCTAAACGCCCAGTTCAGACGGAGTTGCAATGCGTTTTTCATAAACCTCGTCACTACTGTGTGCTTCAAGGACAACATCCCCCCATCAAAGGGTGTCATCCTTCACTTGTTGTCCTTCCTTATGGTCGAGACAGACCCGATTCCACTTATCAGAGGTACCCCACCCCCCCCCACACACACACATATATATATATATACACACACACACACACAATTGACAGATTGGATGGAAGATTGGGGCTCAATAAGTGTTTGTAGATGTGCTCTATTTGTATTGTCTTTGTACCAGCACAAAGTCAGATACACACCAAAGATTTCTCACCATTCGATGAGTCTCTGGACAAAAATCCTGTGGTGAGATCAGTGATACTCAAACTCCTGCTCAAGTACAGGTGAGTGAACCAGAAAAGCTGCTAATGTCGTTGTAATGTTGCTGTAACCAGTAACGCAATTCAAGGTTTCAGATTAGGTATGGTGTCAAAACATTTTCCTGAATTTAACTAATTCATGTTTTGTTTTTTAGCTTTGATGAAGTCAAGGAATATCTGCAGCAGCATTTGACATCGATAGAAGAGAGCAACATTGTTGAGGCAGAAGATAAAAATGAACTCTATGCGTTGTACATTAACTGCCTTGAGGTATGATCTGATTGGGTGTCAATGCAGGCAGGCAAGACTGTTGTCCAATCAGAATAACAACATAGAGCACGACTGCAGTATGATTACATGACTATTATACAACTTTCTTTCGCAGGACTCATTGTTGGACAGAATGCCACAAGAATACACCTGCCTTAAGGAAGAGACTGAGTTCTTGCATCACTTCCTGGACTCTGTCACTGACTCGGCTGAGACGGTCACAATAGAGTACCTGCAGCAGATCGCTAGGGTCCGCCTGTGCCTGGGCATGGCTGCACACCTTCTCCATAGCATGCTGTTTGGTGAGAAAATGTATTAAAAAGTTCTGCTCCATGTTGGTTCAAAATTGGGCTTATTGGTATAAAGGAATTCTAAAAGATAATTGAAACCACTGCGCTCAGAACTGATTCGATTACCAAAAATACACACAAAAAACTGACTTTAAAATTATTTTTAAATGTATTAATTTAGAGGCAACAAGAGCAACAACAAACATTTTGGCTGTTAGGCCATCACAAATGTGTGTCATGGGGAATGTAGAAAAGACTTGTAATAAGTTTGAATGGCTGATCCAAGACATGTCCTGAAAGAACTGTCTGGTTTTTCACATTGTGCACAGGAGCATGTGAAAGTCCTCAGGAAGTAGTTGAGGAGTTTCTTCGTGCTGTTATGAACCTGTGTGAGAGGAGTGTGAACGACTGGTACCGGGTCTACATGATCCGCAACATCAGCAGACAGCAGGGTGTAGAGTGTGTCCAGAAGATGCTGAAGGAAGCCGAGTACAGGTGGCTTTTCCCTGAAGAGATACATCAACAGGTACATAGTAACATACGGTTTTCTTGAATGTTTTATGAACCTCATTTTTAACTGTTGAAAAAGCCTGTATTTATTTTCCTTTAATTAAAGTACTTGTCAAGGACTGTATTAAAGTCAAATGAAAGACTACATATACAGTGCATTCGGAAAGTATTCAGACCCCTTGACTTTCTCCACATTTTGTTACATTACATCCTTATTCTTAAATATAATAAATTACATTAGTTCCTCTTCAATCTACACATAATACCCCATAATGACAATGTGAAAACAGGTTTTTAGAAATGTTTGCAAATGTATAAAATAAAAAAAGCAGAAATACCTTATTTACATAAGTATTCAGACCCTTTGCTATGAGACTCGAAATTGAGCTCAGGTGCATCCTGTTTCCATTAATCATCCTTGAGATGTTACTACAACTTGATTGGAGTCCACCTGTGGTAAATTCAATTGATTGGACATGATTTGGAAAGGCACACACCTGTTTATATAAGGACCCACAGTTGACAGTGCATGTTAGAGCAAAAACCAAGCCATGAGGTCGAAGGAATTGTCCGTAGAGCTCTGAGATAGGATTGTGTCGAGGCACAGATCGGGGGAAGGGTACCAAAAAATTTCTGCAGCATTGAAGGTCCCCAAGAACACAGTGGCCTCCAACATTCTTAAATGGAAGAAGTTTGGAACCACCAAGACTCTTCTAGAGCTGGCCGCCCGGCCAAACTGAGCAATCGGGAGAGTAGGGACTTGGTCAGGGAGGTGAGTAAGAACCCGATGATCCCTCTGACAGAGCTCCAGAGATCCTCTGTGGAGATGGGAGAAACTTCCAGAAAGACAACCATCTCTGCAGCACTCCACCAATCAGGCCTTTATGGTAGAGTGGCCAGACGGAAGCCACTCCTCAGTAAAAGGCACATGACAGCCCGCTTGGAGTTTGCCAAAAGGCACCTAAAGGACTCTCAGAACAAGAGAAACAGGATTCTCTGGTCTGATGAAACCAAGATTGAATTCTTTGGCCTGAATGCCAAGCGTCACATCTGGAGGAAACCTGGCACCATCCATACTGTGAAGTATGGTGGGGGCAGCATCATGCTGTGGGGATGTTTTTCAGTGGCAGGGACTGGGAGACTAGTCAGGATTGAGGGAAAGATGAACGGAGAGATCCTTGATGAAAAACTGCTCCAGATTGCTCAGGACCTCAGACTGGGGTGAAGGTTCACCTTCCAATAGGACAACGACCCTAAGCACACAGCCAAGACAATACAGGAGTGGTTTTGGGACAAGTCTCTGAATGTCCTTGAGTGGCCCAGAGCCCGGACTTGAACCTGATCGAACAACTCTGGAGAGAACTGAAAATAGCTGTTCAGCGACGCTCCCCATTCAACCTGACAAAGCTTGAGAGGATCTGCAGAGAAGAATGGGAGAATCTCCCCAAATACAGGTGTGCCAAGCTTGTAGGGTCATACCCAAGAAGACTCAAGGCTGTAATCGCTGCCAAAGGTGCTTACATTTACATTTACATTTTAGTCATTTAGCAGACGCTCTTAACCAGAGCGACTTACAGGAGCAATTAGGGTTAAGTGCCTTGCTCAAGGGCACATTAACGTCATTTAGCAGACGCTCTTAGCCAGAGCGACTCACAAATTGGTGCGTTCACCCTATAGCCAGTGGGATAACCACTTTACAATTTGGGGGGGGGGGGGGGGGGGTTAGAAGGAATACTTTAGCCTATCCCAGGTATTCCTTAAAGAGGTGGGGTTTCAAATGTCTCCGGAAGGTGGTGAGTGACTCCGCTGTCCTGGCGTCGTGAGGGAGCTTGTTCCACCATTGGGGTGCCAGAGCAGCGAACAGTTTTGACTGGGCTGAGGGGGAGCTGTGCTTCCGCAGAGGAAGGGGGGCCAGCAGGCCAGAGGTGGATGAACGCAATGTCCTCGTTTGGGTGTAGGGACTGATCAGAGCCTGAAGGTACAGGGGTGCCGTTCCCCTCACTGCTCCAAAGGCAAGCACCATGGTCTTGTAGCGGATGCGAGCTTCAATTGGAAGCCAGTGGAGTGTGCGGAGGAGGGGGGTGACGTGAGAGAACTTGGGAAGGTTGAACACCAGACGGGCTGCGGCATTCTGGATGAGTTGTAGGGGTTTAATGGCACAGGCAGGGAGCCCAGCCAACAGCGAGTTGCAGTAGTCCAGACGGGAGATGACAAGTGCCTGGACCAGGACCTGCGCCGCTTCCTGTGTAAGGCAGGGTCGCACTCTCCGAATGTTGTAGAGCATGAACCTGCAGGAGCGGGTCACCGCCTTGATGTTGGCGGAGAACGACAGGGTGTTGTCCAGGGTCACGCCTAGGCTCTTCGCACTCTGGGAGGAGGACACAGCGGAGTTGTCTACCGTGATGGCGAGATCATGGAACGGGCAGTCCTTCCCGGGGAGGAAGAGCAGCTCCGTCTTGCCAGGGTTCAGCTTGAGGTGGTGATCCGTCATCCATACTGATATGTCTGCCAGACATGCAGAGATGCGATTCGCCACCTGGTGATCAGAAGGGGGAAAGGAGAAGATTAGTTGTGTATCGTCAGCGTAGCAATGATAGGAAAGGCCATGTGAGGATATGACAGAGCCAAGTGACTTGGTGTATAGGGAGAAAAGGAGAGGGCCCAAAACCGATCCCTGGGGGACACCAGTGGTGAGAGCACGTGGTGCGGAGACAGCTTCCCGCCACGCCACTTGGTAGGAGCGACCGGTCAGGTAGGACGCAATCCAGGAGTGAGCCGCGCCGGAGATGCCCATTTCGGAGAGGGTGGAGAGGAGGATCTGATGGTTCACAGTATCAAAGGCAGCAGACAGATCTAGAAGGACAAGAGCAGAGGAGAGAGAGTTAGCTTTAGCAGTGCGGAGAGTCTCTGTGACACAGAGAAGAGCAGTCTCAGTTGAATGACCAGTCCTGAAACCTGATTGGTTTGGATCAAGAAGGTCATTCTGAGAGAGATAGCAAGAGAGTTGGCTAAAGACGGCACGCTCAATAGTTTTGGAAAGAAAAGAAAGAAGGGATACTGGTCTGTAGTTGTTGACATCAGTGGGGTCGAGTGTTGTTTTTTTGAGAAGGGGAGTAACTCTCGCTCTCTTGAAGACGGAAGGGACATGGCCAGCGGTCAAGGATGAGTTGATCAGCGAGGTGAGGTAGGGGAGAAGGTCACCGGAGATGGTCTGGAGAAGGGAGGAGGGGATGGGGTCAAGCGGGCAGGTTGTTGGGCGGCCTGCAGTCACAAGTCGCAGGATCTTATCTGGAGAGAGAGGGGAGAAAGAAGTCAAAGCATAGGGTAGGGCAGTGTGAGCAGGACCAGCAGTGTCATTAGGCTTAACAAACAAGGATCGGATGTCGTCAACCTTCTTTTCAAAGTGGTTGACGAAGTCATCCACAGAGAGAGAGGAGGGGGGGAGGGGGGGGGGAGGATTCAGGAGGGAGGAAAATGTGGCAAAGAGCTTCCTAGGGTTAGAGGCAGATGCTTGGAATTTAGAGTGGTAGAAGGTGGCCTTAGCAGCAGAAACAGATGAAGAAAATGTAGAGAGGAGGGAGTGAAAAGATGCCAGGTCGGCAGGGAATTTAGTTTTCTTCAACAAAGTACTGAGTAAAGGGTCTGAATACTTATGTAAATGTGATATTTCTTTTTTTTATTTTTTATTTTATAAATTTGCTAAAATGTCTAAAAACCTGTTTTTGCTTTGTCATTATGGGGTATTGTGTGTAGATTGATGAGGGAAAAAATTATTTAATCCATTTTAGAATAAGGCTGTAACATATCAAAATGTGGAAAAAGTAAAGAGGTCTGAATACTTTCCGAATGCACTGTATATCATATGATCTCTCTGTAAATGAACTCTTGCAACGAAGAACCATATATGTGACTGGTTAAAGGATCTGGGGCATTTGATACTACTTCATTCTTCACAGTAGGACCCAGCGTCTGGCTGCGATAATGGTGGAGTTGACCATGCTGATGATTGGCCATGCGTTTACATGTGAATTCTAAAAGAGATGGGTGGGGCTAAGGCTTAAGAGGGTGTGAACGATGCTGAATGGGCGTAAACAAAGAAGAGATCTCTCGGAAGTGAAAATAGCATCAACATTTTTCAAAGGGCATTTTGTCCTACTTGTCTCCTAAGTGGGATAACAAGTTTAATCAACTTTCAAAGCAGCATAACTTTCCAATGTTTCCTCCAACTGCATTGTATGATATACCATTTTGAAGCTCTAACATTTGACATAAGCCCCCACAGAGAAATCTGGTCACATATATGTGCATTTTGAAAAATGCAGATATTGTCAAATATTTGTTTTAGTTTTTTACGTGTATACCATTGTGTAATTATTGAAAGATCAAGTCATCACACTGTCTGTTAATTGTACTTGACCGTTTTTGATTTCATACTTATTTTCCATACTTTTTTATAATGATTCATGAAGTCGATCATAAAAATATAAATAAAACACATACTGTATATGGTTGTTCGTATGTGGGATTATGTGCAGAATGAAGATGGTGGGCAGATGGACCAGTATCTGGTCTATGGAGAGCAATACCAGGCTGTACGGGAGGCTGTTGCCAAAGCAGTATTAGAGGGCAGTGTGGAGGACATAGAGAAGATGTGTGAGGTATTAGTGCAATTCCACTCAGCACTCAACCACTGTCTCGCGCATTACTATTATTAACCGGTTTAAAAGCATTTCTAATTATCTGAGGTAATGGATCATTGATAAGAGGATAATCCTCCGCTCTGTGTCTTTGTCTTGTTTATAGAGATGTACTGCACCTCCAAGGAGGCGGACATTGTATGTCCTGCTGGCTCTTTTCAGAGAAGTCACCAGTCTGTACCGAGCAGCCAACACAAGCCTCCACCCCACATCTATGGTAGGACACCTCTATGGTAGGACACCCCTAGGGTAGGACACCTCTATAGTAGGACACCTCTATGGTAGGACACCCCTAGGGTAGGACACCTCTATGGTAGGACACCTCTATGGTAGGACACCTCTAGGGTAGGACACCCCTAGGGTAGGACACCTCTATGGTAGGACACCCCTAGGGTAGGACACCTCTATGGTAGGACACCTCTAGGGTAGGACACCTCTATGGTAGGACACCTCTAGGGTAGGACACCTCTATGGTAGAACACCTCTATGGTAGGACACCTCTATGGTAGGACACCTCTAGGGTAGGACACCCCTAGGGTAGGACACCTCTATGGTAGGACACCTCTAGGGTAGGACACCTCTACGGTAGGACACCTCTAGGGTAGGACACCTCTATGGTAGGACACCCCTAGGGTAGGACACCTCTAGGGTAGGACACCTCTAGGGTAGGACACCTCTAGGGTAGGACACCCCTAGGGTAGGACACCCCTAGGGTAGGACACCTCTAGGGTAGGACACCTCTAGGACTCTGTTGATGATGATAGAAATAGGTCTAGTTAAATGTCAACGTTTGATTTTCACATCATGTTGCTATTTTAATTTAAACATTACCTTTCATAGATTCCTGAAAAGTCCCCCCAAATCTCAATCAACCCATGTTGATTGTCCCAGAAAATGTTAGGATGAAAGATCTGTTATGTCCAACTGAACCCTCAGTCCACACACAGAGGTTATATTTAACCATAATGGTTGTCCTCCCTCAGAAACGCCAAGCACTTGAGTACTTCATCCAGGGTTCAAGGTACCTAGATCCCAGGCCGGTGAGGGACTTTGCCATGGCTTTGGTGCACAACAGGATGGGAGGACTGACTGTCCATAATGGCCGTACCGGTGCAGAGCACGTCCTTATAGAGCTGGCTGTCCACTTGGCCGCTGTGCTGCTCACTGGGACAGAAGGGGTGCTTACACCTCTTCAGCAGCTTGGCCTGACTCCTAACAACATGCTGGTATGATTCCATCTCACCTCCATCTCATATTGGCTGCATTTCAATTGTCCACCCTTCTCCCGAAGTGTGCACCTGCACAGTTCCTCGCATGGATTAAACAATGGTGGAAACTCACTCTAGCCAATGCGTACACCAATCCAATGCTTTTAAATCCAAATGCACACTTTGGCAGAAGGGTGGAGAATTTAAACGCAGCCATTGTTCTCATAAACGTTTTATTCCATGTTGAATATGGGAATTCTGTCTTTATCGGACTTTCTATTGCAACAGAGAGCCTTCATACCCACAATGCCTGAAGACATGCTGGCTATGGCCCAAAGGGTTTTAACACAGACTGGAGGCCTTCAAGCACTCACCTGGTATTGTAAGTACAGTGCCCATAGAAATGTTAACTATAAAATATGCTTTCTCTCAATTCACCTCTGGCATAGATTTAGTTAACCTATTACTGCTGAATCAGGGGTTACACCGAGTATTTCTTGATAGTCTTAAACAAATCTACTTTGAAACAAAATTATACACCTCACACACATGGTTATGGGCTTTAAAAAAAGACACCTGTACCATGTCAGATATAGAGTTGAAATGTATTATATTTTGAGTTTTTATCCCAATATTACACTTTATATCACAGAAGACTGAAATATAACAAAACCGTTTGACATAGAAACACTGGATTTTTTCGGCAGTCTTTAAAAAAAGTATAATTATGAAATTATGAAACATATTCATAATATTCCACACACAAAACACTTTCTTAAGAGCTCAACTCATCCACTACCAAGAACATTGACCTCAGCTTTCAGGTTGCAATAGTTGTTGTGACTACAGCTCATAATGTAGATAATCATCTCATACTGATCCCCACTAAATTACAGCTATTGAAAAATTGCAGCATAGAACACATATTGTAAGCATTATAATAGTACATTATAATGACGCATACATTCACATGATAAGTATATAAAGCATTATACCTGTTGGTAAAGTGTTACCGAGGAATTAAATGATGAGTTGTGATGTATACTGAGTAAAACATTGCAAAACTAAACATTCCGATGTCTTATTGCCATTTGTTCTCTACAGCTTGTCCTGATGGGCACCCTTGTGCTGTTGGTGAGGTAAGCAGAGTTCTTCATGTAAAATTCAATTGACAAATATTCAACAACGTTTCAAGCAGACCACCATAGTCCCTGTGCCCAAGAACACCAAGGTAACCTGCCTAAATGACTACCGACCTGTAGCACTCACATCTGTAGCCATAAAGTGTTTTGAAAGGCTGGTCATGGCTCACATCAACACCATCATCCCATCATCCCAGAAACCCTAGACCCACTCCAACTTGCATACCGCCCCAACAGATCCACAGATGACGCAATATCTATTGCACTCAACAAGGTTACCTTGTGGTCCTCTGTAGCTCAGCTGGTAGAGCACGGCGCTTGAAACGCCAGGGTAGTGGGTTCGATCCCCGGGACCACCCATACACAAAAATGTATGCATGCATGACTGTAAGTCACTTTGGATAAAAGCATCTGCTAAATGGCATATTATTATTATAACACTGCCCTTTCCCACCTGGACAAAAGGAACACCTACGTGAGAATGCTGTTCATTAACTACAGCTCAGCGTTCAACACCATAGTTCCCTCAAAGCTCATCACTAAGCTAAGGACCCTGGGACTAAACACCTCCCTCTGCAACTGGATCCTGGACCTCCTGACGGTCCACCCCCAGGTGGTGAGGGTAGGCAACAACAAATCTGCCACGCTGATCCTCATCACGGGGGCCCCTCAGGGGTGCGTGCTCAGTCCCCTCCTGTACTCCCTGTTCACCCATGACTGCGTGGCCAGGCACGACTCCAACACCATCATTAAGTTTGCCGACGACACAACGTGGTAGGCCTGATCACCGACAACGATGAGACAGCCTATATGGAGGTGATCAAGACAAAGGAGATGATTGTGGACTACAGGAAAAGGAGGGCCGAGCACGCCCCCATTCTCATCGACGGGGCTGTAGTGGAGCAGGTTGAAAGCTTCAAGTTCCTTGGTGTCCACATCACCCAACAAACTATCATGGTCCAAACACACCAAGACAGTCGTGAAGAGGGCACAACAACGCCTATTCACCCTCAGGAGACTTGACATTGGTCCTCAGATCCTCAAAAAGTTATACAGCTGCACCATCGAGAGCATCCTGACTGGTTGCATCACCGCCTGGTATGGCAACTGCTCGGCCTCCGACCGCAAGGCACTACAGAGGTTAGTGGGTACGGCCCAGTACATCACTGGGGCCAAGCTTCCTGCCATCCAGGACCTCTATACCAGGCGGTGTCAGAGGAAAGCCCTAAAAATTGGCTAAGACTCCAGCCACCCTAGTCATAGACTGTTCTCTCTGCTACCGCACGGCAAGCTGTACCGGAGCACCAAGTCTAGGTCCAAAAGGCTTCTTAACAGCTTCTACCCCCAAGCCATAAGACTGCTGAACAGCTAATCAAATGGCTACCCGGACTATTTGCATTGACCCCCCCCCCCCCCCCCCCCCCTTTACGCTGCTGCTCCTCACTGTTTATTATCTATGCATAGTCACTTTACCCCTACCTACATGTACATATTACCTTGACTAACCTGTCCCCCCGCACATTGACTCGGTACCGGTACCTCCTGTATACAGCCTTGTTATTGTTATTTTATTGTTGATCTTTTATTTTTTTACTTTAGTTTATTTAGTAAAACATTTTCTTAACTCTTATTTTTCTTAAAACAGCATTGTTTGTTAAGGGCTTGTAAGTAAGCATTTCCCGGTAAGGTCTACACCTGTTGTATTCGGCGCATGTGACAATTGATTTGATTAACTACACAGCAGACTAATTCACCCCCTCTTTGCAGTGTGGTCGCCCCACCCAGCTGGCACACTGTCTAGAGTGTGGGGCAGTGGTTGGAGGGGAGAGACATGCTCCTGTGAGAGGTTTCAGTGCTATTGGACTGCAGCGGTAAGTTGGTTCTCTGTGGTGCTTACAAAAGGGGCTTCCCGTTGATATTGCTGCTAAAGCATCAGATTGACAGATCCCATGTTGAATGACTGAACTTGTCCTCTTAGGGGAGATCTGACAAGGACTGGCCACATCCTAGGAGATCCTCAGAGGAGGGACAACCCAGACTCCCTGGACACCAAAAACATGTCCCTCACCCCCTTCACCCTCATCAGGCTGCTCACCCATCTAGCCATGCTGCTAGGGGCCTCAGAGCACCCACAGGTACGCCTGCTTGCCTGCCAAAGGCAGCTCACTCTTTCTAGCATTGTGTACAGTGTACCAAACTATAATATAGTGAATTACATTTTACTCAGTTGTTGTTTATCATTCAAGTTGAAGTAGTTTATTTGCCATTGTCTACTCAATTAGTGTATAAATAATTAAGCTTATCTGCTAATTATATGTTTTTGATGGAAGTAAAATCCAAAGGAGATGTACAAAATTACATATCAAAGATACAAATACTAAAATATAAAATATATATATAATGAAACCATCGCAATAATAAGATATCTCTCTTCTTTCTAGTCCATCCAGCAGATCATCCAGCCTCCAGTTCCGGACGCCTGTGGATTTCTGATTGTTCACCTGCTAAAGGATGTGGATCATCTGACCAAAGCCCTGGGGATGGGAACAGATGACGCAGTCACCACCATCCACCTGATAATCAGATCCATCCTGGAGTCACCACAGACCA
Source organism: Coregonus lavaretus (assembly GCF_964263955.1). Classification (NCBI taxonomy): domain Eukaryota; kingdom Metazoa; phylum Chordata; class Actinopteri; order Salmoniformes; family Salmonidae; genus Coregonus; species Coregonus lavaretus. The sequence continues at coordinate 52,317,365 of NC_139995.1, forward strand.
ATCCATGTAAGGCCTTTGGTTAATGTTCACAGAAATCCTCTGACAAGTATCATTTGAAGAAAAAAAGTACGATGGAAAAGGCACAATTCTCGCTCACAATTAAAAACGTAATACTTTATTATTTCATTTCAGTTAAAATCATATTTTAACTCAATCAAGTTTTTAATTGTATACTCAATTATATTATAACTCAATCTAGTTTTTAATTGCATACTCAATCATATTATAACTCAATCTAGTTTTTAATTGAATACTCACAACCATAATTTTAACTCGAATATGCTAATAAAGTATCCATTCAAATACTCATATGATTTTTTTGGGTTGTACCTCGTCTCACGTTGGTTGAGCGCCTCCCACTCCTCTCCAAACATTTTGAAACAATGAAAGTCAAAGCAAGTTAATTGTTTGAAATGATAAATAGTCTAAATCCCATACCAGCTTACTTATAACACAGATACCAGTGTCAGCGCGTGCTGTAGGTGGGTGCAGTGGTGGAATCAAACGCAGGACACAGACGGATAGTCCAACAGACTTTAGTGATCGCCAAACACGGCAATAGGTCAACTCTTGCCCGAAGGCGAAATACGCACGAAGGCGAACAAAACAAAAGCGCACAAACAGGTGCGTAAATACTCCAACAGTGGAGGGAAGCTCAACCGAGCGAAATACAGGAATCACGCCCTATACACGAATGACAAAAATCAATAACACACAACACTAGACACACACAACGAGAAACTTATAGAACACTAATTAGGCTAAACAAGAACAGGTGTGACAACAAACAGACAAAAGCAAACGAACATGAAACATACAACGGTGGCAGCTAGTATTCCGGAGACAACGAACACCGAAGCCTGCCCGAACAAGGGAGAGAGGCTGCCTCGGCCGAAACCGTGACAGTACCCCCCCCTTGACGCGCGGCTCCAGACGTGCGCCGACTCCGGCCTCGGGGACGACCCGGAGGACGCGGAGCAGGGTGCGTCGGGTGCCCACGATGGAATTCCGTCAGGAGAGACGGGTCCAAGATGTCTCTCCTCGGCACCCAGCACCGCTCCTCCGGACCGTACCCCTCCCACTCCACTAGATACTGGAGACCCCCCATCCGACGTCTCGAATCCAAGATGGACCTCACAGTGTACGCCGGTGCCCCCTCGATGTCCAATGGGGGCGGAGGAGTCTCCCTGATCTCACTTTCTTGGAGTGGGCCAGCTACCACCGGCCTGAGAAGGGACACATGGAACGAGGGGTTAATACTTTTATATTCAACAGGCAGTTGTAATTTGTAACACACCTCGTTCAACCTTCCCAGGACTTTAAATGGCCCTACAAACCGCCGACCCAGTTTCCGACAGGGCAGGCGGAGGGGCAGGTTTCTGGTAGAGAGCCAGACTCGATCACCAGGTGCGTACACCGGTCCCTCACTGCGGTGGAGATCGGCGCTCGCCTTATGACGTCGGAGGGCCCGCTGCAGGTGGACGTGTGCAGCGTTCCATGTCTCCTCCGAGCGCCGCGCCCACTCATCCACCGCAGGAGCCTCGATCTGGCTCTGCTGCCAAGGTGCCAGAACCGGCTGGTAACCCAGCACACATTGAAAAGGGGTTAGGTTAGTGGAGGAATGGCGTAGGGAATTCTGGGCCATCTCGGCCCAGGGAACGTACCTTGCCCACTCCTCCGGCCGGTCCTGGCAGTATGTTCTAAGAAACCTACCCACATCCTGGTTCACGCATTCCACCTGCCCATTACTCTCCGGGTGGTAACCCGAGGTGAGGCTCACCGAGACCCCCAACCGCTCCATAAAGGCTCTCCAGACCCTGGAGGTAAATTGGGGACCCCGATCAGACACAATATCCTCGGGTACCCCGTAGTGCCGGAACACATGGGTGAATAGTGCTTCGGCGGTTTGCAGGGCAGTAGGAAGGCCCGGCATGGGGAGCAAACGACAGGCCTTAGAAAACCGGTCCACAACGACCAGTATAGTGGTGTTCCCCTGTGAAGGAGGAAGGTCAGTAATGAAATCCACCGAGAGGTGAGACCATGGTCGTTGTGGAACGGGCAGGGGTAGTAACTTACCCCTAGGCAGATGTCTAGGCGCCTTACACTGGGCGCACACCGAGCAGGAGGAAACATAAACCCTCACATCCTTCGCCAACGTGGGCCACCAGTACTTGGCACTAAGACAGTGCACTGTCCGGCCGATACCAGGATGTCCAGAGGAGGGTGACGTGTGAGCCCAATAGATCAATCGATCCCGAACCTCGAGCGGAACGTACTTCCGACCCTCAGGGCATTGCGGTGGACTAGGGTCGGTGCGTAACGCCCGCTCGAGTTCAGCATCGACCTCCCACACTACCGGTGCCACCAGACACGACTCCGGCAGTATGGGAGTGGGCTCCACGGACCTCTCCTCCGTGTCATACCGCCGAGACAGCGCATCTGCCTTACCGTTCTGTGACCCAGGGATGTACGTGATCTTAAATGTAAACCTGGTCAAGAACATATTCCATCTTGCCTGGCGAGGGTTCAGCCTCCTCGCTGCCCGGATGTACTCCAGGTTACGGTGGTCCGTCAAAATGAGGAAAGGGTGTTGAGCCCCCTCAAGCCAGTGCCTCCACACCTTTAGGGCCTGTACCACGGCTAACAGCTCCCTGTCCCCTACGTCATAGTTCCGCTCTGCCGGACTGAGCTTCTTAGAATAAAAAGCACAGGGGCGGAGTTTAGGTGGCGCGCCAGACCGTTGTGAAAGCACGGCTCCTAGACCGGCCTCTGACGCGTCCACCTCTACCTGGAACGGCAAAGAGGGATCCGGATGCGCCAGCACCGGGGCCGAGGTAAACAGGTCCTTCAGCCTCCCAAACGCCCTGTCCGCCTCGGCCGACCACTGCAGACGCACCGGACCCCCCTTCAAAAGAGACGTGATGGGAGCTGCCACCTGTCCAAAACCCCGGATAAACCTCCTGTAGTAATTTGCAAACCCCAAAAACTGCTGCACCTCCTTCACAGTGGTTGGTGTTTGCCAATTACGCACGGCCGACACCCGGTCTACCTCCATCTTCACCCCTGACGTAGACAACTGATACCCCAAAAAGGAGACCGACTCCTGGAAAAACATACACTTCTCTGCCTTAACATACAGGTCGTGCTCCACCAGCCTCCGCAACACTCGGCGCACCAGGGCCACATGCTCGACACGGGTAGGCGAGTACACGAGAATGTCATCTATGTACACAACCACCCCCTGCCCCTGCATGTCCCTGAAGATCTCATCCACGAATGATTGGAAAACTGACGGAGCGTTCATCAACCCGTATGGCATGACCAGATACTCGTAATGGCCCGAGGTGGTACTAAAGGCTGTCTTCCATTCATCGCCCTCCCTGATGCGCACCAAGTTGTACGCGCTCCTGAGATCTAATTTAGTGAAGAAGCGCGCCCCATGCAATGACTCAGTCATGGTCGCAATCAGCGGGAGTGGATAACTGTACTTCACCGTAATCTGATTGAGACCACGGTAATCGATGCACGGGCGCAAACCACCATCCTTCTTCTTCACAAAAAAGAAACTCGAGGACGCAGGGGAAGTGGAAGGCCGTATGTATCCTTGTCTCAGAGATTCGTCTATGTAGGTCTCCATAGCTTTTTTCTCCTCTTGAGACAGAGGATACACATGGCTCCGTGGGAGCGCAGCTCCTGCCTGAAGGTCTATCGCACAATCTCCCTGCCTATGGGGCGGCAACTGCGTCGCCCTCGACTTACTAAACGCAATAGCCAAATCCCCATACTCAGGGGGAACGTGCAATGCGGGCACCTGGTTTGGACTCTCCACCGAGGTAGCCCCTACGGAAACGCCTAAACATCTACCCACACACTGGGCAGACCACTCCATCAGAGCCCTCTCCTGCCACGAAATAGATGGGTTATGGGTACTCAACCAGGGCATGCCCAGCACCACCGGATACGCAGGAGAGTCAATCAGAAATAGCTGAATCATCTCCTGATGACCCCCCTGCGCACACATCCTAAGTGGCGCAGTGACCTCCCTGATCAAGCCCGCACCCAACGGACGACTATCTAGGGCATGAACGGGGAAAGGGACATCAACAGGAAGAAGGGGAATCCCTAAAGCTAAACAAAACTTATTATCAATAAAATTCCCAGCCGCGCCTGAATCTACCAGCGCCTTATGCTGGGAATGAGGTGCTACCTGTGGAAAACGCACAGGTATACAGAAATGTGCAACAGAGAGCTCTGGGTGAGTGGGGCGCCTACTCACCTGGAAGGAATCCCCAGTGCGGGACCTGTCGTCCTCTCCCCTAGGAGGCCATCCCCAGCACCTAGCCGCGGTGTGTCCTCCCCGACCACAGTTGGTGCAGGGGATGGACCCCCTAGTAAGCCGACCCCTCCTCTCTCTAGCGCCAGCGCCACCGAGCTCCATGGGGCACGGCTCGGAGGCGCTGGAGGGTGAAATGGACGGACCCCCCTCGGGACGTCCGCGGGTAGCTAGCAGGTTATCCAGCCTGATGGACATGTCGACCAACTGGTCGAACGTGAGGCTGGTGTCCCTACAGGCCAGCTCCCGACGGACGTCCTCTCGTAGACTACATCTGTAGTGATCGACGAGAGCCCGATCATTCCACCCTGCATCTGCCGCTAGAGTACGGAATTCGAGGGCGAACTCCTGAGCACTCCTCCTCCCCTGCCGGAGGAAGACCAGACGCTCCCCCACCGCTTTCCCCTCCGGGGGATGGTCAAACACCGCCCTGAAGCGGCGGGAGAACTCCTCGTAGGTTATGGTGTCCGCGTCGATCCTCCTCCACTCCGCGTTGGCCCATTCCAACGCCTTCCCGGACAGGCAGGAGATCAGGGCGGACACGCTCTCATGTCCCGAGGGCGCCGGGTGCACGGTGGCCAGGTACAGCTCCACCTGGAGAAGGAAACCCTGGCACCCAGCCGCGGTTCCATCGTAAGCCCTCGGGAGCGAGAGTCGGACTCCTCGGGGTTCCGGTGCGGGAATAGGCTGACTGGCCGATGGTGCTGGCAGGGCGGGTGGCGGTGGAGGCGTCCCCCAGCCTCGGATGGTGGTGATCACCTCCTGCAGTGCGGTCCCCATCTGCAGGATCTGGTCACCTTGTTCCCGGACCCTGTCCTCCAGCGTCGCCTGGGCTGCTGCGGCTCCTGCTGATTCCATTTAAAAGGGTGTGTTATTCTGTCAGCGCGTGCTGTAGGTGGGTGCAGTGGTGGAATCAAACGCAGGACACAGACGGATAGTCCAACAGACTTTAGTGATCGCCAAACACGGCAATAGGTCAACTCTTGCCCGAAGGCGAAATACGCACGAAGGCGAACAAAACAAAAGCGCACAAACAGGTGCGTAAATACTCCCAACAGTGGAGGGAAGCTCAACCGAGCGAAATACAGGAATCACGCCCTATACACGAATGACAAAAATCAATAACACACAACACTAGACACACACAACGAGAAACTTATAGAACACTAATTAGGCTAAACAAGAACAGGTGTGACAACAAACAGACAAAAGCAAACGAACATGAAACATACAACGGTGGCAGCTAGTATTCCGGAGACAACGAACGCCGAAGCCTGCCCGAACAAGGGAGAGAGGCAGCCTCGGCCGAAACCGTGACAACCAGTAGCTACCTCATGGAGTATTTGTTTATTTGATTATAGGGCCTGCTGGCTATGATTCCCAACTCTCAACTAAAGAGGCCAGAAATACCTGGGAGACAACTGTTGCTGCTGACATCATCACTCCTCAGTTGAAGGTGAAACCTTCAGATAAAATTTTAAGTTAGCTATAGTTTGATTAAAGATATATTTGATTAAAGATATATTCCATCTATATTCCAAGTCAAAGATAAGATTGCACCTTTGAAAGGACAAAGAGTTTCACTTTGTGTGTGTGCGTCTATGTGTACGTACCTGTGTGTGTTTGACATCACAGCACCTTGACCAGCGGCTGAGAGAGGTGAATGCCACAATCAGAAATGACTCGCGTGTCTCCTCTAACTTCATCATGAGGGTGGCATTTGGGGATGAGTGTCCGTTGTCCTCCCTGCCTCGGGGCTCCCAGGTCCACTGTTCAGGAGTGTGGAGCTGCAGAGAGAGGGTGTCCCTACTCAGCCTCACCCACATCGTAGAGCAGAACGACGGAAAGGACAAGCTGCCTCTACTATGGAGGTTCCTACAGAAGGTAATCTGTCACGAAACCTGTGTTCTTCCTATTGTAAGTGGTAACATTTCAAAAATAGTTTCTGAGTGAGTCTTACTCACATGATTTCCATTAATTTTGGCGTTTTCGCAGGAGGCAGAGTTCCGGCTGGTAAAGTTCCTTCCAGATATCCTGGCCCTGCAGAAGAGTCTGGTGAAAAGGTTCCAGAAGTCATCAGACCTGATGAATGACTCCATTAGAGAGTTCATCCAGAAACAGTCAGGTAACGTCAACTGTCCATCAGAATGATCCATCCTTCGCACTATGCAGCATAGTTACCATCATATTATTCCCGATTGCCAATTTGAGACTAACTTATGAAAAGCAGAATTGAGTGATATAATTTATGGGATTTCGTTGTTTGTCAATCTATTTTGTCTAACAGCACCGATGAGAGTGTGCTATGAGAAGCGAATCCAGATCTTCCTGAATACATGGAACCTGCTCAGAGTGTCTGTAGCCACCAGTGAGTTACCCTTCTTTGAGTACAATCCCCTTTAAGACAGGACAAAGTTGGCCATACAACCGGAACATTGGCTCCCTATTCTCTGTATAGGGCCCCGGTTAAAAGTAGCGGACTATGTAGGCAATAGGGTACCATTTTGGACATAGCCATTTTCTTTATGTGTGTGTGTGTTTGGATATGCAGGTGAAATAAAGATCCCAGAAGAGTTCTGGAAGGAGGATTTGGACCAGGACAGTGACCTCCAGTACCTCCTGCCACGGCGCCAGGGTCCAGGCCTGTGTTCCACCGCTCTGCTCAGCCACCTGGTGGCCCTGCACAACGAGCTGCTGCACGCTGCGGACCGCCACACTGGGGAGGACACCAGGTACAGCACTGCCATGGAGCAACCGTAGAGAGGGAGAGGACCTCCTCAAAATCAAAGTCTAAGTGGACAGTTTACTTTTTTTAAAATGTGTTTTTACAATGACCCCTCCCACATCACCCACCCCCATCCCAAACAAACCCCCACCCACCCTAAGTCTAAACACAATAATGAAAATATATTTTTTTTAAGGTAGAATGAAAATGAGATATATTTGGACCTAACACTTGGTTTGTTTACTGCTCAGCCATCAGACAGGGATATAAAAAGGTATCAAACACAGGAGGTTGGTGGCACCTTAATTGGGGAGGACGAGCTCATGGTAATGGATGGAGCGGAATTAGTGAAATGGTATCAAATACATCAAATACATGGTTTCCATGTGTTTGATGCCATTCCATTCGCTCCGTTCCAGCCATTATTATGAGCCGTCCTCCCCTCAGCATTCTCCTCTGGTCTCAAGGTGCTTTCTGCTCCAACAGCTATAAGGTTAGCCTGCCAGAGCTGACAGATCTGCATGTGATCCGCTATGAGCTGGAGAAGGACCTGCTGCCCCTGGTGCTGTCTAACTGCCAGTACAGCCTGGAGCGAGGCAAGGAGACCCTGTCTGAGTACGACCTTCCCAAGATCCAGCAGCAGGTCCTAACCCGCTTCCTGCAGGGCAAACCCCTTATCACACTAACTGTGAGTCCTGGCTTCCAATTAAGGCCCCAGACCCTTTCCTCTTGTCCCCAGACCCTTTCCTCTTGTCCCCAGACCCTTTCTTCTTGTCTACCCTCTGGTGATTACAGATCTGAAACGACTGGATAGATGAAAGCAATACAGCACTTACTGAATCCAATGTGTTGACTTATAGGGAATCCCGACTCTGGTCACCAGACACGAAAGAGATTACGAAAGCATTTTGAAAACAGTGAAAGGAAAGGTGTCTCAGGCAAGTTATACTGTAGCATTATTATGACAGGTTTTTGTTGACACACCATTGTGACATCATGTGAATACATATCACATTTCAACGGCACAATATCATTGTTGTTTTCCCAGGAGCATCTGCCGTCCCTGACCCTCACAGCCCTGTCCAGGGATCTGGAGTCGTACAGCGAGGTGTGTGAGGCCCTGAAGGCCGTGGAGCTGGCTCTGGGCTTCCTGTCCATGACTGGGGGAGATGCCCACATGCCCCTGGTGCGTTACCTGGAGGACACGCTTAGGATGGGCGAGCAGACCGACCCACACTTAAAGGTGACCATGTTTATTTGATATTGTGTGTCAGATCGGTCAACATCAGCTAAAAAGAAATGCAGTACAGACTCGTAAGATACAAACCTAAGAGTCAGACTGCCCGGTCAACCGAACAGGCAAAGTTAAGAATTAACAACATTCCGATTTTTCGATCAACCTCCAATTCCCAATGTGTTCATATCTCTAAGGTCCTACTGGACCGGCATTCACAAGTGCTGCATTGTTCCCAGTGTACCAGTAATTGTGTCCAGTATTCAGTACATGTAGTCTAACGTGTATCTTCTGTGCTGTCCCAATACTTTAGGCTCTGGGCAGATGCAGTCTGAAGCACTGCGCTGCTCTGTGGCAGCTCCTCTCTTCCCTGAAATCAGAGAACATGCTGAAGAGTGTGAAGAGGGTAAGGCAGAGGTTCAGACCGACCAACAGCTTATCACACCTGTTGGACCAGGTCTCTCTTGAAAAATAGATTTGATCTCAATGAGAAAAAACCTGTATAAATAAAGGTTACATAAATATAAATAAAATCACACATACAGTAGTAATACATAACACAATCATCCTACAAATGACTTGCCGGCTCTATCATTGCAACCATGCTGAGAGATGTTTCAGTGTTTTTTACCCTAAACATATTACTTTGGTCAATTTTAAGTAGCGATTTGCACAGATGAGGAAGGGTAAATCCATAGCCATCCTTCGGATTGATTCCCAGCCATGCTGTGTGATACCACTGTTGGTCTGGAAAGCTCTGAGTTTGCCTTTTTCTTTCGCCCCTCTTGAAGGACCCATTCTCTGGGGTCTCAGCTGAGTACCAGAAGCACCTGGAGGAGGAGCAGAAGAAGCTGCTCCAGGGCTTCATCTCCAATGGGAACATCAACACCTGGCTGCTGGAGATGCACGAGTTCATCCTGCTGAACCTGGGGAGACCTCGTGCCTCGGATACCTACGGACCACACTGGAGGTGAGGACAGACAGCAGGCATGGGCGGGAACAGGGGCTACTCCCGAGGTCTTCCAATTCCAAACCATCATTGTAACTCTCATTTTCATGAATGGGGACATTTGCATTTTAAGTGCATGTGTGTTTATGATATGTTTTGTATGACATGTAGCTGCCAAACACATACATTAGCCTTGAATGTGAAGCCACATTCACAATGGAAGGGCAATGTAAAAAGAAAAGTTGCAGATCTAATGTCGAAGAAAGGCAGATGTGACTTCACATATTTTGCTGGTATTTGGTCCCCTTGACTGAACAACATTGTCACGTCTACTCCCGCCCCCCCATCTCCGGTGCTCAATGTCGCCAGTCTACTAACCACCGGTTCCGGCAACCCTCATTACGCACACCTGCGCGCCATCATGAGGATCACCTGGACTCCATCACTACCCTGATTACTTCCCCTTTATCTAGCATCACTCTTCAGGCAGTATTGGTTCAGTTTTCATGTCTCTTGTTTTTTTGTAATGCTCCATGTTAGTTATTATGAAACTCACCTGCTTCCTTACTCCCTGCGTTACACACACAGTTCTGAGGTCTGAGATCACAACACGTATTGTTTTCTTTCTCTTACTCTAGTGTCAAAGAGACATTGGCTGGATACATGGACCGCAAAGAACTACAACTCCCTCCTGACGTGGAGGCTTCCTTCCCTGACGAGATACTCCTCTCACAGATTGTGGAGACCTGGAAATTTACTGTGACTTCCAAACAGGAATGGATGATGTAATTGATTAACAGTCCACCTGAACGTGATTTGTAAAGGGCTACACTAGATCCTCTTTGAAATGTTAGAATAGATCACAAGTGCTTCTGATTTTTTGCTGAATAGATTTGTTATGTGCTTTCTCCAGTGATAGCACAGTATGTGCCCCACTGACACGCCATACTTGGATACTAAGAGGATTTATAACTGGTATGTGGAGAATCTTGCCTTTCTCCTTACAAAAACTGCCTTGAATGCAACTTTTTCTCAGGAAACATTCCGAATAAAAAATGTTTTGTCAGACTATGGGCTCGGTTCAATCCGTATCGCCGAAGTTCAGGGCAATAGCGCTTTACATTTAAAGCGTGCTACAGCGCTGGACTTCGGCGATACGGATTGAATCGATCCTTATGTTAACCAAACTGTGTTTACAGAATGTTTTGTGCAATCTTTTTTTTTTACAATGTTTATTTGGGGAGGAAATATTTTTTACATTATTTGAGAGACTAACTCCAGTGCAGTTTGTAACAGGATTATGTTTACCACAGTTTGAGAGACTAACTCCAGTGCAGTTTGTAACAGGATTATGTTTACCACAGTTTGATGTTATGCTCTTCACTTTTAGTCATTGTACTTTTAAATGGGTTTATATTTTGGGAGAATATTGGTGGTTGGTGTTACTTGAAAGTTAATATTTCCTAACATTATTGAGTTCAGATCAGAGCAGTAAGCATCCACTTGAGGGTGCTATTGGCCCACAGTCCTGACTATCTAAAATCAAGTTAGTTAAATACATGACCTAATCATTTTATCTGCTTGCGGGATACACACGATAACCTCCTCTGCAAAGTTATTATTTGGTTTGAATGTGTTTTGGTTGAATATGACTACATTATCTTCTTCCATTTGTCTTAAAAAAGATGTCCAATAATGACATCTTGAAATAATAGGGCTGGTCCTCACAGGATGTTTCAATGTCTGAAAAATGTCCATTCAATTAAGTGTGCGTATCTCAAGTATAAATTGAAACCTGAGTGACTCGAGTGGGTATTTGATGGGTGTTGCTGTATAACCAAAATGTTTGTTTTGCTCAATAATTCCAAACAATCCATCTTATGGTACAGTAGCTGGAAAAGGGGAAGTTGGTGATAGTCAGTTGGATAATATTACATTTTTTCTCAAGAGTGATGTTTCTCATGCCTTAGCTGGTCGTATACTCTTTGTTTACAGGCCTAGTTAACACCCTCATTTCACTAACTTGCCATTGCCAATGGGTCATATTTAATTTATTTGAAGGTTTGCTTACATAGCTTATAATTAATTAATAAACTGTTAATAGATGATTACGTGTATTCATTTAGCATGAGTAAATGTGTATACGTACAAACCATATTAGAAATAAGTGTTATATGTAAATCATTAATAACAGGCCTTGTATTATATATTATATAATCATATTCCTAATTTAATGGTTAACAAACTATCTAATAATGTTCATAAGTAGATCCTTAAATGACCTATTACCTGAAAATTCAGGAATACAGTTGAAATGTGTCGTCAGTGAGCAATTCAATCTTAATTAAGATACACTTTTCTCAGAATGTAATTAATTTATCTTTATTAATCTATTTTAATTGTCTGTCGAAACAATAAAACCTTATATACAAATCTAAGCTGAAAGACAGTGTAATAGCACATGCAAGTCCAAAGACTATCATACCATTTTCATTACATACAGGTTATATAGAAACATTCATGGAGAAAGATTACAACAAATGTACACCCAGCAACTTATGAAGCAGAAAATGTGTTCCTTAATAAAAAGATTCAATCGCTAGACTAAGTCCTCTCCAAGACAAATGTATATGCTTAAAAATACATTTCACAAGGTATGGATATTTCTTAAGTTAAGTATTTGATTTTTCCTGTGCTTTGTCAAAGGGTTGCTTAGTTTCCACATCCATTAATTAAGATATTGTTCATTTTAGTAATGCTGTTGGTCTCTGTCTGTCTGTCTGTCTGTCTGTCTGTCTGTCTGTCTGTCTGAAAATCTTGGCATAGCTGCTCTTACCAATTTATATTTTCATTTCAAAGAAGGGCATGGAATGGGTAACATAATTGACTTTTCATTTTTGGTATAATAGATAACATTAAAAAGTCATCATCCAGAAGCGGTATGGCACCTTCAGTAGGGTTGGAAGTATTTTGTCCAGTTTATATAATATTTTGTCAGGTTTATATAGACTGCATAAGTGTGGTTGTTGCAAATTAATAGAATATTAAATTAAATTATTAATGACATACGGTGCCTTGAAAAAGTATTCATCCCCCTTGGCGTTTTTCCTATTTTGTTGCATTACAACCTGTAATTTAAATAGATTTTTATTGGGATTTCATGTAATGGACATACACAAAATAGTCAAAATTGGTGAAGTGGAATGAAAAAAATAACTTGTTTAAAAAAATAAAAATAACGGAAAAATGGTGTGTGCATATGTATTCACCCCCTTTGCTATGAAGCCCCTAAATAAGATCTGGTGCAACCAATTACCTTCAGAAGTCACATAGTTAAATAAAGTCCACCTGTGTGCAATCTAAGTGTCACATGATCTGTCACATGATCTCAGTATATATACACCTGTCCTGAAAGGCCCCAGAGTCTGCAACACCACTAAGCAAGGGGCACCACCAAGCAAGCGGCACCATGAAGACCATAGAGCTCTCCAAACAGGTCAGGGACAAAGTTGTGGAGAAGTACAGATCATGGTTGGGTTATAAAAAAATATCTGAAACTTTGAACATCCCACGGAGCACCATTAAATCCATTATAAAAAAAATTGAAAGAATATGGCACCACAACAAACCTGCCAAGAGAGGGCCGCCCACCAAAACTCACGGACCAGGCAAGGAGGGAATTAATCAGAGGCAACAAAGAGACCAAAGATAACCCTGAAGGAGTTGCAAAGCTCCACAGCAGAGATTGGAGTATCTGTCCATAGGACCACTTTAAGCCATACACTCCACAGAGCTGGGCTTTATGGAAGAGTGGCCAGAAAAAAAGCCATTGCTTAAAGAAAAAAATAAGCAAACACATTTGGTGTTCGCCAAAAGGCATGTGGGAGACTCCCCAAACATATGGAAGAAGGTACCCTGGTCAGATGAGACTAAAATTGAGCTGTGGGGATGTTTTTCATCGGCAAGGACTGGGAAACTGGTCAGAATTGAAGGAATGATGGATGGCGCTAAATACAGGGAAATTCTTGAGGGAAACCTGTTTCAGTCTTCCAGAGATTTGAGATAAGGACGGAGGTTCACCTTCCAACAGGACAATGACCCTAAGCATACTGCTAAAGCAACACACAAGTGGTTTAAGGGGAAACATTTAAATGTCTTGGAATGGCCTAGTCAAAGCCCAGACCTCAATCCAATTGAGAATCTGTGGTATGACTTAAAAGATTGCTGTACACCAGCGGAGCCCATCCAACTTGAAGGAGCTGGAGCAGTTTTGCCTTGAAGAATGGGCAAAAATCCCAGTGGCTAGATGTGCCAAGTTTATAGAGACATACCCCAAGAGACTTGTAGCTGTAATTACTGCAAAAGGTGGATCTACAAAGTATTGACTTTGGGGGGGGGGGGGAATAGTTATGCACGCTCAAGTTCTCAGTTGTGTTGTCTTATTTCTTGTTTGTTTCACAATAAAAAATATTTTGCATCTTCAAAGTGGTAGGCATGTTGTGTAAATCAAATGATACAACCCCCCCCAAACTCCATTTTAACTCCAGCTTGTAAGGCAACAAAATAGGAAAAATGCCAAGGGGAGTGAATACTTTCGCAAGCCACTGTATCATAGGGCAATGAACTATGAATTATATGTTATGGTGACGTCAGGAAATTGATGCTATCTCATCTGAATTTTTTTATAATTGTCGCTGGTAAGTTTTTCTCAAATCTTTTCCCATTTATTTTGTTAGGTCTCAGCTCATAATATTAGACTATTAATTCATCAATAACCTGCTAAATGAGACAGATCTACTTTTGGGGCCGTAGTTACACTATAAAATCACATTCTATCAAAAAAGCCATGTGAAAAGATTGAGTCAAGGTAGGATCTAGCTATCTCTAATAACTTGTTGGTAATGTCCAATTCTCATTCATAACCGTTCTTTTATACTGAACAAAAATATAAATGCAACATGTAAAGTGTTGGTCCCATGTTTCATGAGATGAAAATAAATTATCCCAGAAATGTTCCATACGCACAAAAAGCGTATTTCTCTCAACTGTTGTGCACAAATTTGTTTACATCCCTGTGAGTGAGCATTTCTCCTTTGCCAAGATAATCTATCCACCTGACAGGTGTGTAAAATCAAAGAAGCTGATTAAATATGATCATTACACAGGTGCACCTGTGATGGGGACAATAAAAGGCCACTAAAATCTGCAGTTTTGTCACACAATGTGCTGAGGAGTATTTCTGTCTGTAATAAAGCCCTTTTGTGTGGAAAACTCATTCTGATTGGCTGGGCCTGGCTCCCAAGTGGGTGGGCCTATGCCCTCCCAGGCCCACCCGTGGCTGCGCCCTTGCCCAGTCATGTGAAATCCATAGATTAGGGCCAAATGTGTTTATTTAAATTGACTGATTTCTTTATATAAACTATAACTCAGTAAAATCGTTGAAATTGTTGGGTGTTGCGTTTATATTTTTGTTCAGTGTAGGTTTCTTATCTTAAAGGGCAATTCCACCACTTTTCAGCCTAATTTTCATTATTTCCAGCACAATACCAGTGTCTACATACAGTGCGTGAAAACTGTGCATTTCTACGTTTTGTAGAAACAAATAAAGTTAAAAGGTTCTACCCGATGACATCATCAAAAGTTAAAACGCTTAAAGAATAGTGATTTTCAAACACTGTGAGATTCGCGGTGACGTGGGGAGCAAGAAAATATCCTCCCTCTGGCTAGAAACTCGTTGCAGGTTTAGAAAATCACAGTTTTTCTTCCTTTTTATCCTAGCCTGTGCTACAGAGAAGCATTTTTAGGACCTTTCTTCTTAACTTTCGACCACAGAAAATAATAAGAAACTCAGTTTTCACATATCTAGACTCTGGTATGGTGCTGGAGATAATGAATATGAGGTTGAAAAGTGGTGGAGTTGCCATTTAACAATGTCCTCTTATCTATCCCATTCCTAATAATAAGAAACGTCACAACAAACAACAAACAAACAAAACAAAACTATTCATCCTCCACGTAAGGACAAAATGCACCTAGATCATTATTTTCAGTGTAACGCTGTAAAGTTGAAAAGTGGGATAACTTTCATGTAAAAGTCTCTGTGTAAAAGGATGAAAGCAGTAATATTTCCAGTAACAATTGCGATTCCCTGCAGATACAAAGATTGGTCCCTTATTCTTGGCTTTTGTATTGTGGTGAATCGTCGCCGACCTCAACCCCAATTGGTCCATTGGACAGGAAGTGGCATCACCAGGCAGGAAGTGGCTAAGAGCATGATGGGATAGTGCCCACTAGAGGTAGTCCAGCTCCAGTGCATGACTCAGAGCCTCCAGGTCAGGCCGACACGACACTCTCCAGAAGGGCATGTTCTTCTGCAAGACACAAATTGACATGTTGAAAATGTGGAACACTGGCTAAACCAGCTAGCTAGTGTAATTAGCTAGCTAACATTGTTCAGTGAGCCACGCTCAAGTTACCCAAGCTCAGCGAGCTAATACATTCTTGGTCCCCTGTAGCTCAGTTGGTTGTGCATGGCGCTTGCAACGCCATGGTTGTGGGTTCATTTCCCACGGGGGGCCAGTATGAAAAATGTATGCACTCACTAACTGTAAGTCGCTCTGGATAAGAGCATCTGCTAAATGACTAAAATGTTATGGCGTGTGGGAGAGGGTACAAACCCCAGTCACTGGTCACACTAATACCAAACACGATTCCATGCATTAGGATATAAAACATTATTTTGGTTTTTCAAATGAAGAAAACGCTTCAAATAATATGTGTGGGGGCATATTAGATTTGATCTGACGTCTTTGCACTAGCATGAAAAATAAGGCAGGGGGAAATATGTTGTGTACCCACCCACCCCTTTTCCTCGTTATACGTGAGTCTCACCTTCTTGGCTACAGACTCCTCCTCCACTCCATCCCCTATTACCACGTACACCGCTCGCCGACCGAACCTCTGAGCCACACGCTCAAAGCAACTCTCCTTCCCTGGAGAGTTATTAAAAGTAACAAATAAGTGTTCAGATTATTACAAAATTAAGTGTTAATTAAGACTTTGTGAAACCGCTTACTACTGCTTAACTGTAATATTGTATACTACGTCTCAAAATACTAGGAATTTTTTATTTATTTATATATATTTTTTTACTTTAGTGGGACTACGTATGCTGCAATTCAGCTTTTATCTGCAGATGTGTACAATTCTAAAATAAACCTTACATTTATATAAAGTGTTAAATGGAAGTGTAAACAAATTAAAATAACACTTTTGGTAAAAATGTCAAGAAAGTAAACATAGATTGCACAATGCCAGCTAGCAGGTAGTAAACAGGCTTATATACAAATTGTTAAACATAACATAAACTGCTTTTTCAACCATGGTGTGAAAACAATCAACTCAACTGTATTCCTTCCCTAAAACGATGATAATCTATGCCATATTGAGTGTGGCACGCTGCCTCACCTGTCTTGGTGGCACTGTAGATATTCTCTATAGGGAAGGCTGAGCCCAGTCCGTAGAGCAGGACCTTGGACAGGGCTGGGATCAGCTGGGTGGTAGTCACCAGCACATTCACACAGTTTGGCCTGAAAACAGAGAAATGTCAACAAATGATCTCAATATGTCATACTAGCGTACCTGTAAACGTCCACTCATTGTGCTAACGCTTGTTAGCATTGGCTCGCGAAACTAACTCCAACTTCTTTCAAACTGCACACAGAGAGATATAAATGGTGTTTTACATTTTAGTCATTTAGCAGACGCTCTAATCCAGAGCGATTTACAGTTAGTGAGTGCATACATTTTCATACTGGCCCCCCGTGGGAATCGAACCCACAACCCTGGCGTTGCAAGCGCCATGCTCTACCAACTGAGCTATCCATGAGTTCATCTGAATCTGGGCAAGTAGGAAAATAGAATATCGCACTATCCCTTTAATACATTTGGAGTACCATCCATTTATCATTTTTATGGATTATCTACGAAGATCTCGTACCCAACTATATTATTCTGAGTGAACCTACTGTTTACATTGTTTACTGTTTTCAATCATAGATTGATTCGATTTTTGATTTGATTAGATTAGGATCTCTTTTAGTCCTCATTTGGACTAATCTTCCAAGAGTCCTTAAACAATACAATTTATAGTACAATCACATTTTCACATATAACACACTGTTAAAAACAGCAGACATAATACACTGCCATATTGACCAGATAAATACTCTGACAGATAGATTGTTTGAATGTATATATTGAAAGGTATCTGGTCTGCTCAGATAAATTATTTCATTTTTTTATTACTCTGAATCTAAATGTTATTTTGCCTATTTCTCTTGTCTGTCTGGATAACACATAGATGGTGGACAATCTATTCCTAGTATTGACTGAATGTCTGTCTCTTACCAACTGAATACTGTTGTTTATGGATTTTGGCCGTTTTAAATAGTGTACATTGTGAAATAAAAGGATGTTTTTTTCAATTATCTTGCTGATTGATGACCACCCAAGAGCATTGTGCATGACTACAACAGAATAATCATATCTCCACCTTAAAAAAATAGAGTGTCTAGGGCAGTTGAGAAGGGGGGTGTCCTAACCTGGAGTTTATGAGGGCCAAGGCCTTGAGAGCCTGGGTCAGCCACAGATCTGTTAGAACCTCCATCTCCCTGCGCAGCTGCAGCCACTCCTCCCGCTTGGGACTGCCCAGCAAACCTGACACAATCACAATCACACCCCAATTATTCATTATGATCATGGTTATACAGCATGAACAAATTCTACTTACATTGTGATTTTTATATCAGCTGACTGCCAGAGAAGATCACACACACACACACACACACACACACACACACACACACACACACACACACACACACACACACACACACACACACACACACACACACATCAGAACCTACCTCCCACGTTGTTCTTAAAGGTGTTGTAGATCTCCTTTACCCTCCGGTAGCGGAAGGCCAATTTCCTCATCCAGTCAGCCCCACCATGGACACCTGAGCCCAGACACAAAGTACCGGCCCCCGCAGGGCTCTGGAACCCATCCGTGCCAAAGTTGTAAGTGCTGGAAGAAAACAACCAAAAGAGAGCATTAAAGAGAAGCATGGTCCTGGGCTACAGTCAGATCAATGTACAACTCTGATTGATATTTGGTGGCCAGTGCCTGTACATACATGGAGTAGTATTACTGAAGTAGCTTGTGTAAAGAGTAATAGATAAATGCATTATGCAAAACATTTTCCAGTGTGAACCTGGATGGGAACAGACATTACATTTTTTACATCTAAAATCCTATAATAAAGAGCGAGGGTGAGACCATGCAAGGATAAAAAAGATTGAATTTGAAGTTTGTTATATCTAAGTGGGAGAACATGCAGTATGCACATCCAGTTAGGTTAATACATATTTTTGTGTGAAAAGAGTAACATGCCTGAAAGCACTAAAAAATGGGGAAGGATTGCACTCAAATATTCCTTTGA